>NW_024542229.1:0-41365 GCF_016758785.1 Suillus bovinus
AAGGTGTCGCAAACACTCAGTATCACCGTGACATGTGAGCCCATCATGATGTCGAAGCGTCGAAGGCGGATTGGGACCTTCTCTGCGATCATTTGAAATTCATTGCAATTGCAACCGCTTTCGCATATTTCCGCTTGCTGTTCAGTATTTCTGGAAGCTGTGCCATGGATAACCGCGGTCCGCGGGATTGCTTATCTTTGGTTCTCAGTTACATCGGTGGTTTGCTGACTTATGTCGCAAATTTCCGAAATCGATTGTAGTCAGGAACCGTTTGTACCACCGCACTCTGAGGTGAAATAATGGCAGAGGAATATATGTAGGAAATTCCAAATTATCAGCAGATAAACAGGAGATAAAGACAACATGATTATGTCATGTTCAGTCCCAGTTTACAGCACATTTCCCCTGAATAAAGTTTTTGATTTTCCTTGAATATTCAATGCAATTTACATGTGGCATTTGAAGCAATACTGTAGGAATTAGTGTTGCCATTGAGGCAAGTTAAACTTGATGTGAAATTGATTTGGTTCGAAAAGACCAAAATTGTTTCAACTTGAAACTTCAATTTGAATCAAGTTGCACCTCATTGAGTCCAAGATTTACAATTGATTCGGTGCACTTCATCCATACATCAAAATCCCCTGTGAATGGCCCCAGGCTCAATAGCCAGTGGACCCAATTACAAAGCACAATCTGGAAGTTATCCCACCATATCGACATTGGTCTTGAGAAACTGAACCAGTACATCAATGAAGGAAGGAAAACATGCATATGCGCACTTTTGATGAGCATGTTTCAATTTTTTTTTCACTTATTGAGTCATTTTTCATAGACCAAATCATAACTGTCAACCTAAGCATCAAACTTGAGTGGTTGGATTTGGCTGCATGAACAACCTGAAAGTAAATGTGCAGTGCTTATCTTCTACTACTAATAGCACTATCCCTCCAACCCCTACTATCATTGTCTCTGACCCAGTGGTACACTCCCCAACACTAGAAACCACAGAGGAACACTCCTGCAAGGAACTTGAACTTGACAGGAAGGATGCCAAATGTGAGTTTTCTCATTGCAAAGATGCAGGTACACTACATGACTGTAATTCATAAGGTTGACAGGTATCATGTCAGCAAAAAGAACATACATTTCTGCTTCTATTTCACATCACTATGGATGTCCTGCCTGCTCAAGCTTCATCTGTACCTTCTGAGCACATATTTTCATCCAGCAAAGAGACCTGCACTCTATAGCACAGCAACTTATCTCCAGTGTAACAATGATCATGGTGCTGGGCTTGGAACTACCGTTTTGGACACTCATATCAACACCCAAAACATACGCACACATGTCTGAGCCACTCTGCATCGGACCTTTGGACATCGCATCGGCCAATTGCACTTTGCACACACTTGTCCATACCATGTCCTGTCCTTCCAAACTAGCCCCACTAGGTGCGCAGTTACTTTCGTGCACATTTTCTGACATTTGGACCATGTTATTACATGTCCACAGCACCTCATGTTTTATTACCTAGATTCTTGGATCCAAAATATCACTACTATCTTTGCCTATAGTATTCCAGATTTCTATGTACTTACTTAAACACTCTGTAGTGACCCATAGCAATCATGATCCAGTAGTTAGGAGCCATTTCCAGACTCTGCAGATCACCCAGAATATTTTCGTAGTTCTTAGTTGCATTGTGAAATATTACTGTTCATTCATTATATTTGCGCATACAGTTCACAAACTGACATTTGTTATACAGTTTTCGACTTATTATTGTGAAGTCTGAAAGTCCAAAATCTTGGACATTGCACTTTGGCTTCAGACATTGGATAAGTACCCTTGGACATCATTTCATAGCATTGGACATTTGTTATTTGCATTACTGGTGCATTTTTTTTTTGGTTCCAATTTCTGTCCATTGGGGTAATGTACCCTATGTTGGACAGTACTAACTAGTCTACAAGGCCTTTGCCTTTCTACATCTCTGGACTTGCGAATGCCCTGGTGTGAGGTTGCCCCCCACCAGTCTGCCATTCCCACTGGCCATTTTAGATGCGCGGTCCATTTTGAAGATGAGGAGACTTTTCTCATCTTACCATGATAGGTAACTGATTGGAAGGTGTATGTGACTGAAACACGTACTTACTGGCACATTTATACTACTAATACAATATAGCAATCCCTTTAGGATCGAACACACTTGCTTTGCAAGTATAGCAGCATAGGTCGTGCTAAAGATCTACCTAAATATTGTTGTCCAGGTAGTACCATTTCTGCTGAGCCCAGCGAAGATTTACTCTTTACACCAGCCACACTTGAAGCATCACAAGTCCTAAAAGTTCATTTATAAGCAAGACCACCTCAATTTTATGGAGAACCTGGTGGCTGATGAATGGGACTACACAATGTCTGGACCTATGACTCCCAGAGCAGTTGACAAGTTAATGGCTGCTGGGAATCTTCACGAGCTCAACAAGTTGCTCCAGAATGCAAGAGATATTGATTATAATTAATATACTTGCTGGTCATGTACTAGTAATTTGCAAATAATTGTCATTCAACGTTCAATGGTCATTGTGGGCACACAAAATCCCTAGCTTCTCATTGGTATAATCTTGTATGTCACTGGTAAATTCTAAGTTTTCTGCTGAAATATCTACAGTCATAGATTCTTCAATGTACATTGAGGGATTATCATCCTTGACATCTGGATCCTCACAGTTGCGCAAATTTAGTTCAAATTTGTCAATGGCATTAATAAATTCAAACCACTTGAATGTCTGGAAAGCACGGCTAGTATGATAATCTCCTCTGCCTATCAAATAACTCATGACCTGTTGATGAGATGTCTCCTGATGCCCCATCATCACATTGACTGATTTTGTGATCAAGTTTCATGCTGTGTGAGTATCTGTCACAACCCAATAACAAATTAACGCTGGGCCAAGACTAGGACTCAGACTAAGGTTATCACAACAAAGAGAATGAGCAAGGACATCTTGGATTGCTACAATGATGTAGATACAAGAGGTTTGAACTAAGGAGCTATCGACCAAGACGTGCTACCTATATACAACTATTGAAACTGAGATTGAAACTGAGATACAACTACTAGCCAATCATAAAAAGGAAAAGGGAATCGTACCATAGAACATCGTAGAATATTAAAGAAGTATCACATGACCATATCTTATCTTATCATATCTAATCTAATCTATTCACAATCAAAGAACTTGTCTTCTTCATTAGTCACATCGAAGACATGTGTTGTAGGTGCTAAGGGGATTTCCGAACTGGTAGACACTTTTACTGTAGGGTTAGGGTTTGACTTAGGCGCTGTGTGTTGGTGCTTAGGAAGACTTAGGAAAGAATAATGATTTGTTAAAGGTACTTGTGACAGCATCATCGACATCTTTTGCATCACTATACTTTAGTTCATGCATTTTAGTAGCATAATCGAGTGCCTGCAAGCCAACATACATTGGAACATCTCCTTTAGTAATGTATTCAGTTATATAAAACACTATGGCTTTCACTGCTTGGCCTGAACCAACAAACTGTGTGTCTGTATTATATTGCAATAAAAATAAATCAAGTCTGTGTAATTGTTGACTCAATTATGCCACCACTAAAGTTCAATAGAACCAGTTCTTTGTCTATGACTGTTTCTTCCTGTCAACCTACCATCTAAATGCATCCTACAATTAGTGTCTCCTCTTTTTTCTCCACTTCTTAAATGTTTATAACATGTATCATTATGGACGTGCCAGTTGCATTCAACTGCTAAATGATTCAAAAATTGCCGTGAATTCATGTTCAAATGACAGCTCGTCCAATGTCACTAACTGCGGTTGTTTTTTCAGACGAGGATCTCCTTCTGTTGCCCTTGTCAGTTTTCTGATATCTGCAGTGCATCACTCAGGTATGGGCCCTTATCATATGGTAACTTGCAACTAATAATATTCTCTACCCAAGCAAACATAGTGCCTTTGAATCATTGTCTTCTGCCATCCTGTCATGCAAAACCTGAGAACTTGGATTTCCTACAATCCAGAGAAGCATATGACAATATAAGGTGCCTCTCCCTTGCGTTTCAACCATCCCAATATGCCTGACAATGACCAAACACACCAGGGCCATGTTTGTATCTCACTATGATATCAACAAATGCTTGGATTTGTAAATCGAATGCAACAGCAGCAGCATCTGGCCTTGCAGCCACTAATTTGGCCTGTTCAAATGAACTCATCACCATCCATTCTTCTAATTCAATACCTGCAAGCATGGGAATTACACTACTGGTAAGATCATGAGGATTGACAGTCACAAAAATTGCTGGTGTGCAAAATTTTTTCATCAAGGCATGTATCTCATTATGATGACATAACTTGTATCCAACACTTCCCCTCAGAAATTTGGTAGATGCTTGCAACCGAGGCAGAATACGAGCAGCTCTTTTTTAGCAAGTGTGTGCTGAAACAATGAACTTATCTGAAAACTTGTATTCATGCCAACTTCTTTTTTCTGAATCATATTCCACACCACCAAGGCAAAATTTGCATCTGTTCGGTGTAGCGATGGTCGCGGCATTGGGCTCGAAACCACGGATTTTCATACTCACATCAACACCCAAAACATATGTGCACATGTCCGACGCACTTTCGCACATGTCTGAAACACTCCGTATTGGATCCAGTGCATCGGACCTTCGGACATCGCATCGGTCGATCGCACTTCGCGCGCACTTGTCCATCCCGTGTCCTGTCCATCCAAACTAGCCTCACTAGGTGCGTAGTTATTCCCATGCGCATTTTCTGACATTCGGACTACATTATTACATGTCCGCAGTACCTTGTGTCTTATTACATAGGACATTGGACCCGAAATATATCGCTACTATCTTCACCTGTAGTATTCCAAATCTCTACGTACTTACTTAAATACTCTGTAGTGACCCGTAGCAATCATCATCCAGTAGTTAGGAGCCATTTCCTGACTCTGTGGATCACCCAGAATATTCTCGTAGTTCTTAGTTGCATTGCAAAATATTACCATTCGTTCACCGTCATACGCCGTCACTCATTATACTCGCGCATACCGCTCACAATCCGACACTCGTTATAAAGTTTCTGACCTATTATCGTGAAGTCCGAAAGTCTGAAATCTCAGACATCGTACTTTGGCTTCGGACATCGTACTTTGGCTTCGGACATTGGATAAGTACCTTCGGACATCATCGGATTACCTTCGGACATCGTCTCGCACCATCAGACATTTTGTTATTTGCATTACTGACACATTTTTACTACTAATACCAATTAGCAACCCCTATAGGATCGAACACACTTGCTCTGCAAGTATAGCAGACTAGGTTGTGCTAAGATCTACCTAAATATTTGTTGTCTAGGTAGTACGATTTCTGCTGAGCCCAGTAGAAATCAGCTTTCTACAGCGGGCACAATCTAAGAATGTTTTTGAGTTTTTCTTCTACGTGGATCTATATAGCATATATATCAGCGCAAGATTAGCCCTATGGGCGACGTTATAATGATGCGAAATGAAAATCAAAGATCTCCAGATGAAACCTGGGGTAAAATGGACTATACTCTATGTTTGATGGTATATGATAGCAAAGATGCAAAAATTGTGGGCAATGTTGGTGAGGCAATTGGTGTGCGAGGGTATGAGGGTGATGATGCGAATAAATATGGGCCATGGGCGCGAAGCTGGCGCGCTTGGGGTGCTTTGTTTCTCTTCGAAATGCGAACACGGGCGGACTTGTGCCCAGATGAATGTATTCCTGCACCTTGCAATGCAGGGCGAGGGTGCACGAAGGCAAGGCGAGGCGAGGCATGTAGAGAGGCTCTACAGCATGATAGGGGGCGCGCAAGGCTAGCGCATTATCGCGTTTTGGCATGAAAATGATTATATCCCCTATGTGAGCGAGGATAGGCCGGTATACTGTTAGTCTATAAAAACATGAAAGATATGCAAAACCAGACGAGCATATCGCGCAAATGCGTCGCCTGGGCTGTCTATGAGGTGCTAGTTGACACCAAAACGAAAAGAGATAGGCTTTGGTATGGGCTATAAAGATCAAATGAGTGTCATATGTGAAAATGCGAAAAACGCGAATTAGAGTGAAAAGTGCGAAGTTAAATGTGATGTCCGATGCTATAAGCAAGTGTGTACGTGTCAGGCGAACGCCTGAGTTGCGCCTGGATGACTGAATGAAGTATGGATTAATTTGAATGAGAGGAATGCAATGCGAAAACGATGAAACAATAAAAACACAATAGTGGGAAAACTCTTGTGTAACAATGAGAGCACAGCGTGCAAAAATTCGCGCGCATGACGCGCGATGGCTTCGCCTGAAGGGTGAGTTAATTGCTAGCTGATGCAGGGTTAAAGGCAAAGCATTAGAAGCTGATGTGAAGTTGAAATCACAATGAAGCAGTAAAATGCAAAAAATGCAAAAACAGACATAGTCTTCCAAGCGCGAGGTAAACGCGTGCGCCCCATCAACAAGGTAGTCCTGAGATGCATTACAATCCTTAGGAAAGGTAGCAGCAACAGGTGGATCGCTTGTTGTGAGTGAAAAACGCGAAAAAGACGAAAAATGCGAAAACTGAATATACAGTGTCTCTTCAAGCGAACCCTTCGCGCGATCGCGCATGTAATAGTGCATTAGAGATGCATCAGGGTTGTCTGAGACATGGTGCTTGGGCGATGTGATGCATGGGTGCTTAACTGGCAAGCAGTCTTCAATATACTCTGAAAATGCGAAAAGTGCGAAATCATCAGTAAGAAGCGAATCTTCCTGAGACAAACTGTGGTAAATTAGAGTCGCATAATGCTCCTCTAATGGCGTATAATGCATGCAATGAGGCGCGCTCAAAGGCAAATTGCATTTGAGCTCTTCTTGATCTGTTTGCGGTAAAATTGTGTTAGTGTGTGGTTTGGGTGAGACTGGAGTGAAAATAGCTTCACGTATTTCGCATACAGGCAAAATAGCTTTGGCTAATTAATGTTCTGGTTTGGATATAGGCTGCAATGGCACACGCATGATGGGCGCTTCAATATAAACTGACGGCGAGACAGTTTTGATGATAGACAGTTCTAGGCAGGCTGTGGCGAGGATAGCTTCGTGTATTTCGCACATGGGCATAATAGCTTTGCTTCCTTGATATTCTGCTTTGGGTGGGTGTACCTGAGGTATGCTGATGATGGGCGATTCAATTTCAACTGGTGGTGACGCGATTCTGACGATAGATGGTTCTAGGCAGGCTGGAGTGAGGATAGCTTCATGTATTTTGCACACGGGCAATATAGCTTCACATCCTTGAGGTTCTACTACGTGGTGGTGTTCCTGAGGTTTGCTGATAGTGGGCGAGACAATTTGGGCTGATGGTGAGACAATTTCGATGAAAAATGGTTCTGGGGGTGCTGAGGTGAGGGTAGCTTCACGTATTTTGCACACAGGTGAAATAGCTTTGCTCAGTAGCTGTGCTGGTGCGCATTTTAGTTGCAGAGGGGCATGCAAAGGTAGCGCATCAAGGGGTGCTTCGATAGGCATGAATTTCGTGATTTTAGGGTGTGTGTAGTAGCAAGTACCATGTCCTGGATAACAGTACAATGCTTCATTAGCAAAGTCTTTGAAGTTGTTACCTTTAAATGTCTGAAATAGTTCTCTCTCGTTTTGTGCTGAATACTTCAAGGCATACTTGATAATGTCCTTGTCTGATAGGCTGAGTGGTTGTGTGAGGCGTTCTACTGACTCCAAAAAGTCAATGAGTTTAGTAGCATCACCTGAAAAATGTGGAGCTGTGCTACAACATGCCCAGGGCATGCCAAATATGTCTACTTGTGGTTCCTCCATGTCCTATGGTGTGAAATGGCTGTGTGTGAAGGCAGGGTGAGGTGCAGGAAAGTCATGCGCTATAAGTGCGAAAGTGCGAGGCTGATACAAGCGAAAATGCGAAGGTGCGAGATGTGAAACGAGCGAAATGCAGAGAGTGGACTTGTTACCTGTTCCCCTTGCAGTGGGCTCCAGTTGAAGATAAGGAATCTAAACTGTGGGGAAAGTTGGTGCTAAGCTAAGCAAACACAGATAGTCCTGGGCCTGCGGACAGTCCCCTGACCCCTACCGTCTGGACGGTAACCTATGACACGATGCATGACGCATCCCCTTTGCCCTATTTTCCTTTCTTGATCTATGACTCGATGCGCAGTCGCACATGCGACTTATACTTAGATCCGCAGTTGCACGATCGTGCCCCTGCGTGTTTCACTTCTCATTCTGACCTTTGACTCACTTTCTTATCCAGCACGTTCTACCTAGATCGAACGTGCCTTCCTATTATGGTCTTACCCTTTACCGATTACCTCTCCCGGTAGTACGAGTTATCATCCACTAATACGTCCCCTGTCCTCTATATAAACTCGCTACCATGTACCATATTCCCTAACTTGAATCTACTTGGTTCTTGACCTCCTACTCTCACCAGAGTGATCCTTCTGCCTCGCCAGCAGTCTATATTCTATCTTCTTATCTGCTCATCGCGGATAAGCCTATAGTCTCGACCTTTACTCATCGACTTCGTCGACGAGCAAAGCCCCTGTTAACTAGTCGGACTTCTGTCCTTCTAATTAACGACGATCCTTACGATTAACCTTCGGGTGTCGTAAGCCTAGGCCGATATAGCTTATCGTCTCGCACCCGCGTGACATAAGCTACCCGATTTGGACATAGGCGTTAAATCGTACTTGCCGAAGACACGCCAAGTATGACCCCTAACCTTGGGCTAGCCCAAGGACGTCCACAGACCGTTGACGACACAAGCTCTGTTTGAGCGTCGCCAACAGATACCATCCAAGTCGTAACACTTTCCCATACAAAATGTATATAAGGAGAGCCCATTCTCCCCCCCAAAAAATATGATCTCCCATTTGTAGCAATCTACCTATCAGATATTTCACTTGCAAAGTTAGTCCCTTTGAAGTGAGACAAGTGCAGGGAAAAGAATTCCCTTGAGATTATAAGTCTCTTACCTTAGAAACTTATTTAGTGCTATAGACCAAGCATTCTTGGTCATATATATAGTCTTTGAGACCCCTTTGTCTCATTGCTCTGTGCCCTTTGACTAAGCGATCTTAGTCATCTATCATATTGTTGAGACCACGTCTCACTAGTTGTCCCATAGACCAAGTGATCTTGGTCAAGTTATAGTCCCCTTTGTTCAAGCGATCTTGAATATATATCGTATATTTGAGACCATTGTCTCACAGTCAGGTGTCCATAGACCAAGCGATCTTGGTCATATTTCATATATTTGAGACCACGTCTCACTAGTTCCAGTATCCAAGTCCAGAGCCTAGAAGGAGATTTCCTAGGCAAATACATTCCAGAAACCAAATTACGTGTCTAGAAGCTTATTCCTAGACAAGAGATTTGAGTTTCAATTAAGAAAAGTAAAGCTCCGGCTAGGTTGATCTTAATAAAAGATTAGTTTAGCGAGCCTCCCAAGAACTCACACGTTATCTACCACGAAATAGGAAAAGTTGTAGACCATGTTAATCGAGGACTGGCAAGCAGTCTTATCCAAAGTGTAATTGTGGTGTCATTACATTTACACAACTTTATATAAGACCCTCGGTTATTAAGACAACGCATGGTGCACGCATAGTGCGAGTGGCTGTGCGCAGAATCTGCAAAGTAAAATATATGGAGTGCTACTGCATAAGATGTATCCTTTGGATTAGAGCTGGAGTGTATAGGGAATGTGAGAGAATTTGAGGGAAGTGCCTGTGGAGATGCTAGGCTCTACAGCGGTCAGAGATGGTTTAATGGTGTGTAGGAAGTTGGCCTTCTTACTTACCCGCCGACTAACAATTTTCTTAGCCCTAATGTCAGACCCAGGACCTTGGCTAGTGTATGCTGTAGTTTTTAAACTGCAAGTATACTCTCATAGGGATGGTTTAGATTCTGGCTTGTGCACCAGTTTTCTTGTTGGATATTTCACTGGTGGCAAGGCACTTCTGCTGGACCTAGATGCAAAATTAGCACAAGTGCTCTTCTCATTTCCTGGGTGCAATTGGTTGAGGGCTCCCACAGTTATCTACCCAATGATATATTAATATTCATGTTAGGTGCCCTCTACCACTGCATCAGCAAATGGTTTCCAGCACCAGTGCCTCCAGAATTGGCTGCCCAAGGTATCACCACAGGGCATGTCAGTACTGTCTTTTTCTTTCCACAAGCTAGCCTGCAAGCACTAGAGGGAAAGCCCACTTTGGAGGAAGAGGACTATGGGAGGAAGGTTTGTGATACCTGATATTTTAGCCATATAACAGCTCAGAGTGCCTGAAAGACCAGCTGTAAGCAGAGGCCAGGGAGGATTTGATCTTGTAAAGTTTAGCTGGTACAATAGCTGAGAGGGCAATTTCAATTTCTGGGTCCTCGTAAGGATGGCAAAACCACTTTCTTGTACTTGTGCTGTGTGGGTTTGCAGAGGTCTATCACATGCCCACAGATGCCTGCAACATGTGAGTGATGAGTTTCTAAAAAATGGACAGCAGTATTATACCAGTACAGATTCCTTGAGCTCTGCCTTGCCCTTGGATTTGTTCCTATTGATGCCTATCCTCAAGGACGAAGAAGAGGAAGTAGACTCTCTCATTGTGGATGATGAGTTATAATCCATGGGTATTCGTGTATATGGTCATGCTTGACCTCACCCATCTACAACAGACCCATTGTTGCTGTCATAATTCTATTGGCATTCTGTTTGCTGGGTCACTTACGGCCATCTGCAAATATCTATCATGACATTGCACAGTACCACACTCACCATAGCATTAACTTGCTGCTCAGCTCATTCAGACATTCTTTTTGGGTTCATGTATTTGTTTCCTATTATTTGTGACTTTTCTAGCCTGCCCAAAATTACTGTAAAGTGGTCTAGATGCTTATAGGATGGTCCTAATCTTCATCCCAGTTACTGGGTTGTTGAGGGACTTTGGGTCCTGCACATTTGCTCATGATGTCGCTTTCAACACTGAGTATGGATATGGTAGCTTCAGATGCAAGCATGATCACCCATTGGTTTGCAGTTAGTGCATCAAGAATCTTGAAGTCGGTGGTGAGTAGAGTACCACCTTCTTCATCATGGCATATAATCAAACCATCCAAGGACAATGGTGGAGATCTGGTGAACATGACATCTATGTTGATACCAGAGACTGATGATGCTCATGCAGCTAGGGGATGTGTCAAATTCTGAGTGTTGAACCAAGTGGATCCACCTACCATATTATGAATTGTACCAATGTGGTCATGCACTAGTAAATAGTAATAACCATTGAGTCAAGGTTGAACTTGAGAAAATACTGGGAACCCCTTTATTGTGTTCCAGCTTTGGCACTGTATTGGTTGGTCTTGAGAGGCTGACTTCAAGAGGCAATGTATGTAGTTGAAACCGCATATAAGAAGTATTGGTACATCATGAACATTGGTTGTTAATGAGTTTGATTATGAATAGAGCAGGAAAACAACATACATTCTTTTGCGATTCCAAATGAGTAGTGAAAGGGTTGAGAGGTATCTGGAAAGTATGGATTAAATGAAAACTCGCTGAGTACATGGAACAAATTCATCTCTTGAAAATATTGTAGCATCCACACTCATAGAACATGGTTGCAACCACTCACTTACTAGAGGCCATGGATGCAGATGTCAAGTCTTTAGCCTTACCTTTGTCTATAATTTGATTTAGGGTATCCTGTTGACTAAAGTTCCTTCTATATGGTCTGGCTAGGAGAGACTACCTGCAGTGACACAGGATGATGATTATAGATTGATCAGCGGCTTTATCATGGCAAGAGAACTGTTTCACCTCTTGCCATGACCAATTTTTCCATGAATGCCTAACTTGACATTCTTATTTCAATTAAAATCTTACCCGAAGCAAATTTCTGAACCTGCTGTGGGTGTGTAAACATCCAGCCAGTAGACCATCAATTTTTCCTACAAATTATAGTTCTTGTGCCACAATTTTGTAAGCACATTACATATACTGCACTGCACGGCACTAACCATGGCTTATTATAGCCTCAATAACACTCAGTTCATAAAGGGAAAAGTTGTAGAATGTCCACTTTACTTGAACCTCCAACTATTACTCTCTGCTCATTAACTCCTCCTTCTTGGTGTAGGACACATTCCACCACTACTCCATCCTGTCACTATGGCTTGGATGCTGCAGCTATCCCTATGGCAAGACAAACCATATACCCAAGCCCTCATATTGCAGTTCCAGCTGCTGCACTACTAACCTGAGACAGAGAACCGGATCCATGACATGTAGAGCCTGAAGGTTATGACTCTGATAGAGAGTCCATAATGGATACTGAAGACAGTCCATCAGGAAAATGTGTTTATGCAATAACAGGTATTTGCTATATAATATTTTTATAACTAGCTGCTTGGAGCTACTGAGAGCTGTTATAAGCTGTCAAGTGAAGTGTATTGTACTATCAATTACTACTACTATGTACTGCTGCCATATAGTTTGATATGCAAATTTACTTGACCAATTATTAAGTAAAAAATAATATGAAAGATTTAAGATGTTGTGAAATTTCCAAGTAGGTGACCATGAAATATTAGGACCTGTGAGTGGTATAAGCCAACAACTTTGTCTAATCACAGTTAGAGAAACTATATGAAGGCTAACCATATCATTGGATAACAGATTTAGGATGGGTGAGGGTGGAAAAGTAAAGCACTTAGTTACTTTAGGTCATCCTCATGCTAAGAAAATGTGAAATTATGTGATAAGCTTAATAGAATGATTGGATAAAATATATTATGAAGTCATGGAACAAGAACCGCTGCCAGAAGGACCGGTAGCACTTGGAGGACTGCCAGCAGGAGAACTACTGGAGAGCCCCTTTAATAACAAACTTCGTATTATACGGTGTAGAAAGTACAACTCAGCAAGGCGCAAACAAGGCTCGAGGCTGATATATAAATGTTGTAGGTTGTGCGCTTCCTAGTCTGCTATACTTGGTGAGACAAGTGCGTTCGATCCTAAAGGGGAAGCAAGTGCAGCAAAGGTCTAGAAATGCATGTGGAAGGTGCTACTAGTTGGCCGATGCGAAACGTGGGAATGCACGCATGCACATGGGAATGCATTGGAGGTGTGCGTGGGAAAGTGAAGTGTGCTCAATGTGCCAGTGGTTTAAGCAATAATAGAGATACAAGGCAATGGAAATAAGTATAGAGTGAAGCAATAGAGAATGCGATGCAAGAGATAGAGTGCCGATAGCTACCGCGATGTAGGCTTATTGGGAGTTGCTATTCTGATGCTCAGAAAATGAATTCTTACTGCAACTACTGGGAAAGAAAACTTGGGAAAGTGAAAACTGGCTAAAGATATCTACTGCTGGCGCTTAAGTATGGCACCTAAGTGCTGTCAGTGAAGCCGAGCTGAAGCGCTACTGAACCGAGTATGTAAAGCTATATGTAAGTAAGGGTCCATGGCAAAATAAAGGTGGTACAATGTGTAAATATGTTTAGAATGGAAATATATGTATTAGGGAACTTGGTGGACAGTGGATGGATGCATCTGGGTAGCTAGTGCTATAGGCCACTTAAGCGCGGGAAAGTGTGTGCATGCATGCAACACATGGCATGGGAAAGGCATGATGCATGGGAAAGCAGCACCTCATATGGAAATGACTGAGAATAACTTAGGAAGTGATGCTACAAGTTTGTGCTATGTGCTGTGTAGGTGTAAAGTGCAATATCGCACCATGAGAGGCATGAGTCTCTACAATGGACTAGTGGACTATGGGTCAATGTGATGTATATCCTCAATATTGACAGATGGACCAGGAGGGATATTATTTCCAATGGAGATGGATGGGTCCATCTATGCCGATGTGATATATATCCTTAATGATGTCAGATGGGCCAGAATGGATATTTTTACTGATGGAGATAAGTGGCTCATCTGGGTAATATGCAAAGTAGGATGGTATTATAGACAGCTGGGCTGAAGAGAGATGTAAGGCAAAGATTATTATATAGACAGGTGGGCCAATGTAAAGGTACATTGTATAGATGGGTGGGCTAAGGTCGTTGTGAATTATACAGATGGATGAGCCAAGTGTGCAGTAAAGTATTTATTATATAGATAGGTGGGCTGAGAGTGCAGAAAAATATTTATGATATAGATGGGTGGGTCAAGGTAGTGAGATATTGTGTGCATGGGGTGGGCCCAGATTATCATATAGATGTATGGGCCAAGGTATTGGTTTATTATATAGATATATAAAGCACTGAATACTTATGTCTGACATTCATGGATTACTGAGTTCTGACACCTGAAAACTGTTCTAGCACACAACATAAAATAACTAACTGGTGTACTCAGTGAGAATTTTAGTCACCAAGAAGTCAACAACACCACTAAACAAATGTTTGCCAGACTCTGGGTTGAATGTTGTTCTGGGGATATGGAATTCTGGAATTATGTTTACATCCAGACACACCAATACCATTCTCAACAAGAGCATATTAATTAAAATGTAACATCCAGCTTCCATCTTTGGAGTTTAAATGAATATACAGTCGATCATAGAAATCAGAAACCATGACATACCACTGTTGTGACCTGGCTGCACACTAAACTTATCAGAAACCATGTAGTATCAATCAGAAGACACCCTGGTATTTTGGCCAATCCAAGGTCTCTGATTTCTTGCTTCTTGTTGCTGATCAGAGAAAGTGGATAATTTGATATCTTCAAGAAAGCAAATGTCATTATATCCACCTTAGAGAAGAAAGTGTGCTAAGAAGAGACTGATTAGCTTTGTGAACAATTCAGTGTCATTCAAAGACTATAGTTGCACTTGCTAATGACTCAGATGATTCCAGCGCATATAACAGTAGACCATTCCAGATATTCACTCAAAGTAATGAGTGATGACTGGTGCCTCACCCCAGGCCTGTACTCAAAAGAAAGGCAGCAGAAACTGCTGATTTTTTGTCTGGCAGCGACTTTAATGGTGCTGCCAGTAATACATCTGGCTCTATTGACAATCTTTCAATGGAAATCGATCCACCTCTGAGTCAATCCAAATCCAAAGAGCCTGTACTCACAGCAGCCCTATTGAGGTTGCAGAAAACTTCCCACACTACAAATTCAGTGAGCATTAACTATTAGTATGACTTTCTACTGACTATTGTATTAGTAGACATTGATCAAAACTATCAAGATGGAGCTTCCTGCAGGCAAGAATGTAAAGATGAAATCATTTGCAAGCACTACTCCAGTATAGGCCCAACAGCCTGAAATCTGATTCAATACACCTCAGAAATCAGCAAAACTTTGAGCACAGTACTGAAATACTGACCTACCTGCACTTATCCAAGCAGACCAATGTTGGGCCAAGAAGTTTCTTTCAACAATACTTCTGTGGATGGGGACTCTTGCAGAAGACTTGGTTTGGACGATCACTAATGTGAAATTATTTAAGTACATTCAAATTGTGTTTGATGCAGTATGCCCAGAGCTCAGTCTTAAAGTGGCTCAAAATGGTGTCATATTCTTGCTTGCAAGTTCTTTTCATCTTTCATAGCTTACTTTAATTATTTCTGACCACTTTGACTAGACCGTTCAACACCTTTTTGAGTGGCATAGCAACTTTGGTTCCACAGCCATCACAATTTCTTAACAAGCAACAAAGAGGTTGACCCACAGGTTCTTGCATACCTCCTTATAAAGAATTATGCCTTCCTCTGCAGTGACATGGACTCTTGTGATCCCCTTGGAGTATATCATTCTACCTTCATGCTCCAACTTTTTGTAAAGGGACACCTTACTACTATTTATGGCTATACCAATATTCCTGCACTAAAGACTTATGTTCTTGTAATGAGTGGAATAGTAGGTGCTCTCTCACTCTGTGCCGAGCTATAAGTTTTTTTTTCTATTCAAATTATGGATCACTATTAACAACATACAACTCTGCAGCTTGAGCATGCTGTTAAAATGATTACTGACAGTGATATCAAGATTGAGGATATTCTAGCTTCAGCTTTGTCTAGCAAGGTAAACATTAAGCTGCCAAAAATCCTCAATAAGGTCACCAGCAAGGAGACTAGTGGTCCCTTTTTGTTTCTATGAAAACAAAAGTGCCACTCAAGCAGAGAATGGTTTTACTATTCATAATAATATATAATTCTTACTATATCACTTTCATATAAACTGTTTCATGGGTTACTTCTATTATTGTATGTTTCATCTATGAGTACTTTAAGATGCACTAAATCCTTTCGTTACATCTGTCATGTACTACTCTTGTGTTCCAATTGTTTTGTTGTTGTCTACTCTAGCAAAAGTGATTCATTACTTGATAGTAATGTAAGTATTTGAATGTTCACAATATCTTCTCCTTGTATCTCATATGTTTATCTTCATGTCTTCAACTCCTATTTTCTGATATTGCGATTTTCCCTTTGTGACAGAAATCTTCACTGGTACACTCTAAGTCATCAACTCAGACTTGAACAAGACAGCTCTAGGTTTAATTAGCACTAAATCACCTCTAGTCACTGTTCATCTTTGAATATTGCTTTCAATACAACTACCACAATGTATTCTATTAATATCTTCAAAAATATCATACATCTTCTGATGCAGCAGCTACCAAATCACATACAGTATCACCCAGAACCCCATGCACTTCAGTGCCTACTCAAATAACTTAAAAGGTCTGATCTAATACATGACTCAGCTGAGAGGCAGAACATTGGAATAGCAACTCAGACTTGTGATAAACTGCATAAAATTAGCCTTTCACCTTACAAAGTAAGTTTTCTTTATTTTATCTAATTAATTATTAATATTTTACACAGATTCAAGGATCAACAGAAATCATATGCTTATCTAGATAGAGAATTAGGTCTATCTCAGAGCACTATTTCTGAATTTACCAAGTGTGGAAGCTACTTGGCTTTCATTGCATCTGTAGATAAGTTTGCCTGTTCTTTTTTTTTAGCTTCATATATTAAAGCTCATTGAGGACTCCATATGTTTTGCTTCTTATAGTCTAGAAGCAAAATAACCCACAAAATGATATTCTCCTTCTGTAATATCCTCCGTTCACCCAAAAATATGTTAATTTTTCATTTTGCCTGTAGCAGTTACTAATGTCAGCCAGTTTTTGCCACTGAAGATGAGACAGTCAAACATGTGGCAAGAATTATAGAGTATTTATAAGTGATTCACATTTTATCTAAATTCAAACCTATCAACTGTCCAATCTTCATCAAAGTTATAGGAGGCAGTGATGAAGAT
The DNA here is from genome assembly GCF_016758785.1 of Suillus bovinus. Taxonomy (NCBI): domain Eukaryota; kingdom Fungi; phylum Basidiomycota; class Agaricomycetes; order Boletales; family Suillaceae; genus Suillus; species Suillus bovinus. The sequence continues at coordinate 17,376 of NW_024542229.1, forward strand.
CTTAGTTTATCTTTTAGAAATTTTTCTGAATCTAACAAAACATTATCTAGGCTTTCTTGCAAGTAAGTTTTATAATCCATTAATGAATAGAAATATCTAAAAGAGCATATTTTCTTTAGCATATTCAAACTGCCATCCAGGGAATCTATTTAGAATCCTTTGATTTCTTTTACAGAAGGGTCCCACTCCTGTGGCATTAACCCCTGTGTTGCAGAGATATCCAACCATCAGCTTCAGATAATAACATCTCTCCTCTGTATGCAAGACTTTGCTCCTTATTCTGTTAGTAAGACAAACATAGTCTAATAGACAACCCAGAAGAGCGAGTGGGCATTGGATACATCACTACTCTGTCCAATATTCAGCCCAAGAAGAATTTAATGTACCTATTTACTATCCTACTGAAATATTCAATATAGATAAATGATGTTTTTGGTAGTGATATCAGAGAGGATGGACAATATATCTTGCACATCAACTTTTGAATCATAAGTTATATCTCTCATCTCTCTGTTTTATATATTTACTTACTCATATCATAATAGTCATTCTCGGGATCATAATCATATCCAGTTTAGTGTTAATTTCTTTGACACATTTACACCCACTGCCAGTATGAGCACGATCTGCACGGTTCTAGTGATGGCTGCTCAGCGAGACTGGGAGATACACCAGATTGATATCCAAAGTGCATACCTTTATGCTAGCATCCAGGAAGAGATCTATATGCAGGCCTGCCCAGTTACCTGAAGGAGCAGCAGCAAGGGAAGATACTATGGCTGAGGAGAAGTTTGCCTGGGCTGAAACAGGCAGGATTTGAGTGGGCCAAGGAGTTAGTGGGAGTGTTACTAAAGCTAGGATTCAGTAGGTCAAAGGTGGATCAAGTCATCTACTACAAACGCACCTCCAATGAGCACATGGTCATCACGATGTCTATTGATGGCATGGCATGACCACAAATGACATTACCTATACCTACTAATTTAAGTCTCAACTCCAGCAGTTCTTCAAAATATCGGACCTGGAAGAACTGAAATGGCTGTTAGGTCTGAAGGTAATGAGAAATAGAGTCATACATACCTTCATGTTGTCACAGAAGGCATACATTGTGATCATAGTTGAACATTTTCATTTGGGCAATACTAAAAACATCTAGATTCCAATGGAGCCTGCAGCGAGCCTGTCAATGGAACAATGCCCTGTAACCTTTTAATCTTAATGACATTCCTGTTGTGCAAGAGATTGATAATAATGAAGCTGTCCCTTAAGAAGCAATTTTTGATAGTTTACTTTTGTACTAGGAGAGTATCCAGGGTGATGGTCCAACCTGGGAGCAGACTCCTGTAATGACATTCAACATCTCCAGCTTAGAAAGGATGTTTTGTATCAATGACCAGTCCTCTACTATCAAACTTCTTCACCGTTGTTTGAATAACATTCTTTACTATAATCTTATGTTACATACTGATGACCCTAATCTCTTATGGAAAGGGTCAAAGCATTTCTTGGACTTCATTCTGGTCGTCTCAGATACTATCAGGTTTTACACTTTTCTTCCTAAAACTTTTGCTGATTATAACTTCTCATTGCCACTCAATCTCTATTTGCAATCCTGTTAATTTCATCCTAAATTTGGAAAACTTGGTTTTGACCCCACTGGTTTCATGATGGCAATCAGAGATGGTCAGTCCACTGAATTGTAGTTGGGCTTTTGCCCTATTGATAACCTTGAAGACATTGACCTCACTAACCAGAGTCCTCTTTTGAGCAAAAAGCATGGAGACACTCAGTTGACATCTGTGCATTATCACATGGATGTCATGTTCTTGGCCTCCCTTTCCAGTTAGATTCCATCTATGCCTGTTCACATCTGTTACGACTGGGATAGTTCTGCTGTTGCCGGTCAAGATAGACCTATCGGGCGAACAGTTCGTCGGCCTTCCTAATACAAGGAAGGTTTCTGGTGGTTCCTACTGTACGAGCCACGGCTTCTGTACAGGATCAGCGGCGAGTGGTTTTAGCACTTCTGCCTAGGCGGTGAGTGGTTTTAGCACTTCTACTGCAATCAAGGGTTTCAGGCTAAGACAGTGAGTGACTGTCTTAGAATCAGAGTTCAGGCTACTAAGGGTGGAGACCTTAGTAGATCAGGTTTCAAGGGGAAAACCCAGTAGATTAAGTTAAGGAATATGTCTATGGTACATGGGGTTTATATAGGTAAAAGGAGACGGCGTAGCCGCAACAAGAAAAGTAACAGAGATAGGAAAAAGAGTACAACCTATCAAGATAGTAAAGATAGGTGAAACCGCCATGCGGCGCAAGATAGTATCTATGTTACAATCAGAAAGAAGAGAAGTGCGGACAGCCCGCTTGATAAGAGAATAGCCGAGTCTAGATGGGTCTAGAGTCGGCGGCATGGTTACAGGAAAAGAAAAATGAAATAGGAGTAAATGTTATTGTAACAACATCATGTTTCCATATGGCCCTCACTCAGATTTTCATAAGTGGAAAATAGAAGATACCACCAATGTTCTGTATGTCCACCTCTTCTTCATTCTCTTTAGGCCACTGTAAGAATGGTTGTGGTATTGGGCTCAGAACCACATATTTTCATACTCACATCAACACCTGAAACATATGTACACATGTCTGATGCACTTCTGCATATGTCCGAGCCACTCCGCATCAGACCTTTGGACATCGCATCGGCCGATTGCACTTTGCACGCACTTGTCCATCCTGTGTCCAGTCCATCTGAACTAGCCTCACTAGGTGCGTAGTTATTCCCATGCACATTTTCTGACATTTGGACCACGTTATTACATGTCTGCAGCACCTTGTGTCTTATTACATAGGACATCGGACCCGAAATATATCGCTACTATCTTTGCCTGTAGTATTCCGGATTTCTATATACTTACTTAAATACTCTGTAGTGACCCGTTGTCCTGCATGATGTGGGAATCATGCATGGACATGAATACTAGGTGACCCTCAAAAGATAAAGTCTGCTAGCTTAGTCCTCAGACTAGTCAACCCATACCTTGGTTTCAAACCATGGTCCATATTTCTAGTTTTCCCCAAGTTTCATGATCTGAATACGTTTTGACGGAAAAAGTCTAATGTGAGATGGGAATCACATTTAGACCTAGTTGATGTGAGAAGGGAAATGAAGGTTAAGGTATAGCCTTGCCTTTGGCTTATTCACTTTGGCTAGAGAAAACCATAGAGAAAAGTACAAAGCCAATAAAAAACCTATCCAAAAAGACCATGTTTCAATTCCTGCCAACTGCATTATTTTTTTGACTGTTTCAATTCCTGCCAACTGTCTTATTTTTGCTACCTACTTTTCTCTAGTGTTTCTTTACTTTACTTTTTCATTAGGATGCTTTGACTCACCTGACACTTCATAAAATTGTACCCATAGGGTATGATGTCATTATGATGTCATAAGACTCCACAGATACTCCTGCAGGTATTCTGTTGAAAGATATTATGTCATCAAGCTCTAGATTATTCTACTCTACAATGACATCATTCATGATGTCATTTCCTTCTAGAATATTCTGCTCCACAATGACTCACTCTGACTCACACATGGAAGGTTCTGGAATCTTTTGCTCCACAATGATGTCACTCTTGATGTCATTATGATGTCATTACTCCACATTCCAGAATGTTCTGCTCCACAATGATGTCATAGCTCCATCTTTCACTTGTATTTTATTCTTTTATTGGGTTTGACCCAATATTTTGATTGGTCCTCCTTATTTTTTATTGTTTGTGAACCTAGGTTACTTTCCCACACAAAATGTATATAAGGAGAGCCCATTCTCCCCCCAAAAAATATGATCTCCCATTTGTAGCAATCTGCCTCTCAGATATTTCACTTGCAAAGTTAGTCCCTTTGAAGTGAGACAAGTGCAGGGAAAAGAATTCCCTTGAGATTATAAGTTTCTTACCTTAGAAACTTATTAGTGCCATAGACCAAGCGTTCTTGGTCACATATATTGTCTTTGAGACCCCTTTGTCTCATTGCTCTGTGCCCTTTGACTAAGCGATCTTAGTCATCTATCATATTGTTGAGACCACGTCTCACTAGTTGTCCCATAGACCAAGTGATCTTGGTCAAGTTATAGTCCCCTTTGTTCAAGCGATCTTGAATATATATCGTATATTTGAGACCATTGTCTCACAGTCAGGTGTCCATAGACCAAGCGATCTTGGTCATATTTCATATATTTGAGACCACGTCTCACTAGTTCCAGTATCCAAGTCCAGAGCCTAGAAGGAGATTTCCTAGGCAAATACATTCCAGAAACCAAATTACGTGTCTAGAAGCTTATTCCTAGACAAGAGATTTGAGTTTCAATTAAGAAAAGTAAAGCTCCGGCTAGGTTGATCTTAATAAAAGATTAGTTTAGCGAGCCTCCCAAGAACTCACACGTTATCTACCACGAAATAGGAAAAGTCGTAGACCGTGTTAATCGAGGACTGGCAAGCAGTCTTATCCAAAGTGTAATTGTGGTGTCATTACATTTACACGACTTTATATAAGACCCTCGGTTATTAAGACAACGTGCATTGTATATGAAGTAAAATGAGCAGTAAATTCTGACCAGGCATAAGGACAAGTATGATCACAAATAAACACCACACAGGAGTCAAGACTGGTGAGGAGGAGTCAAACGCAAGCACAATGTTAGAATCACAAAAGGTTATATTACAAGATAAAAATCAAAGCTCAAATATCACGTGAATGATATTCATTACAATTCCTGTACATGCCAATAACACTGAATTCCTATGCTTGATTTATGATTTCTTCATTGTTTTCATTGAATTATGGTGACCCCAATGTTGATTAGACCACACCTCATTCACTCCAGAAAGTCTCAAATGTATTCTGTAGCACTGTGAGACACGTATGTCTGGATTGCCCTGGGGTTTTTCACTGCAATACAAAACCAATCCTTGGTATTGTCAGACAGCTTGAATTAAAACTTACCATTCTGTGCACTTCCATTGAAGGTTGACACATTTGCAAATTAGTGCAGGGGTAGACTAATCTTACTACTTGGTGCAATTTGTATCTGAGCATGTATTGGCATATACTCCCTCTTCATCATTGTTTCAGATGACATAGAAGGAACATTAATCAAGCTTTTAAAGCCATGCTCTAAAATTGTACATAAATTGATTGGATGTCCAACATTTAGTACATATGCTGCCAGAACTCCTTCAACTCAACCCTAAGTCCTTCCGCCGCTGTTTACTCTCATCTTGTAGCCTATCTATTCATTCAACAGGCTTGTACTCCAGGACAATTAATTCATTGTCTCTGCATCTCTTTCTGGTATTATCAAATGGTCTATCAATCCAGTCTGCTGGCTTGTGATCTAGAACGATCACATCATCTGAAGAGTTAGAACTTTCGGACTCTGTGTAAGATGCTTTTGGAATGGGTTCATTGCCATGCATGGAACTGGTTGATTCAGACTTAGTGCCAGATGCATCGTCAGTAAGGTCTTCTTCTCCATCTGAGGAGTCAGACGATTCTGACTCAGTGCAAGATGCATTGTCAATTGGTTCTTCTTCATCCTTTGGAACTGATAAATACATAATTGAGTGCCATAAAACAGGAATAAGTAGATAGTCACATACCATTGCTACACCACTTTTGACAAGTGATGCATGCTTCGCCAGCTCTTCCTCAGCAAATGAATCTCATTTCTCTGCAGTAATTGCATCAAGGATTGAATAGATGAATTGCACACATGATTCCACAATGCCTTGGAGGAGGTGCTAGCATTGCCACATATTGTTAGTAGATAATACGCAGAGGTCCCATGACAACTTACCCAGTAATAGCAAACACTGGTTGGTGCATCTGCTGCATACTGTTACAAGAACATCTAGACGCTTGGGCCCCCACCATTTTTCTCCTAATCCTCCTCGTATCAGCCCTCGCATCATACCCTTACCCCGACCTTACCCTTGTCATCCTCGTCATCCTCGCATTCCCCTTCGCTCTCTACTTGTCGCTTCAGCAGAGCCAGTACATCTGGCCGGACCCTTTTGCTGACAAAGCATACCCATGCTCCATTCCACCACCTGACTGATCCTGCGGATGTTACGACTTGGATGGTATCTGTTGGCGACGCTCAAACAGAGCTTGTGTCGTCAACGGTCTGTGGACGTCCTTGGGCTAGCCCAAGGTTAGGGGTCATACTTGGCGTGTCTTCGGCAAGTACGATTTAACGCCTATGTCCAAATCGGGTAGCTTATGTCACGCGGGTGCGAGACGATAAGCTATATCGGCCTAGGCTTACGACACCCGAAGGTTAATCGTAAGGATCGTCGTTAATTAGAAGGACAGAAGTCCGACTAGTTAACAGGGGCTTTGCTCGTCGACGAAGTCGATGAGTAAAGGTCGAGACTATAGGCTTATCCGCGATGAGCAGATAAGAAGATAGAATATAGACTGCTGGCGAGGCAGAAGGATCACTCTGGTGAGAGTAGGAGGTCAAGAACCAAGTAGATTCAAGTTAGGGAATATGGTACATGGTAGCGAGTTTATATAGAGGACAGGGGACGTATTAGTGGATGATAACTCGTACTACCGGGAGAGGTAATCGGTAAAGGGTAAGACCATAATAGGAAGGCACGTTCGATCTAGGTAGAACGTGCTGGATAAGAAAGTGAGTCAAAGGTCAGAATGAGAAGTGAAACACGCAGGGGCACGATCGTGCAACTGCGGATCTAAGTATAAGTCGCATGTGCGACTGCGCATCGAGTCATAGATCAAGAAAGGAAAATAGGGCAAAGGGGATGCGTCATGCATCGTGTCATAGGTTACCGTCCAGACGGTAGGGGTCAGGGGACTGTCCGCAGGATCAGTCAAGTGGTGAAACAGAGCATGGGTATGCTTCGTCAGCGAAAGGATCCGGCCAAATGTACTGGCTTTGCTGAAGTGACAGGTAGAGGGCGAAAGGGAATGCGAGGATGACGAGGATGACAAGGGTAAGGTCGGGGTAAGGGTATGATGCGAGGGCTGATACGAGGAGGATCAGGAGAAAAATAGTAGGGGCCCAAGCGTCTAGATGTTCTTGTAACAGCGGACAGTCCCCTTGCCATTACTGTCAGGACGGTAGCCTATGATACGATGCACGACGCATCCCCTTTGCCCCGTTTCCTTTCCTGATCTCTGACTTAGTGCGTAGTCGCACATGCAACTTATACTTAGCTCCGCAGTTGCACGATCGTGCCCCTGCGCGTTTCACTTCTCATTTTGATCTTTGACTCACTTTCTTATCTGCACGTTCAGGATTCACCCGTGTCTCACCTCAAACGTGCTTTCCTTTTATGGTCATACCCTTTACCAATTGCTTCTCTTGGTAGTACGAGTTATCACCCACTAATACGCTTCCTATCCTCTATATAAACTCGCTACCATGTAACATATTCCCTAACTTGAATCTACTTGGTTCTTGACCTCCTACTCTTAAACTGAGTGATCCTTTCTGCCTCGCCAGCAGTCTATATTCTATCTTCTTATCTGCTCATCGCGGATAAGCCAATAGTCTCGACCTTTACTCATCGACTTCGTCGACGAGCAAAGCCCCTGTTAACTAGTTGGACTTCTGTCCTTCTAATTAAACGACGATCCTTATGATTAACCTTCGGGTGTCGTAAGCCCAGGCCGATATAGCTTATTGCCTCGCATCCGCGTGACATAAGCTACCCGATTTGGACATAGGCGTTAAATCTTACTTGCTGACGCGTCGCCAAGTAAGACCCCTAACCTTGGGCTAGCCCAAGGACGTCCTCGACTGTTGATGACACAAGCTCTGTTTGAGCGTTGCCAACAGATACCATCCAAGTCGTAACACATACAGATACTGAACAATATGCAAGACATGGCTCATTCTCTGCCATGCAGGATTGACATCCTGGCTCTCTCAACGTCACTTTTGGAGCTGGAAACATAAGTGTGTGATGTGATGGTTGTTTAGAATAGAAAGTTAGCAGAGAGTGATCAACATTTTAATAGTGAAATAGAGTAATCCATGTCCTCAGTAGTCATTCCCACATTTGTACAAACAATAATCCACAAGTGCCGTGCCAGAATACATCTTTTACAGTCCACAATTAAGACCTTTCAGCACTGAATAGATGCTATCACATGATGTTTAGACATTCAAATTTTATTCATTTAAATATATCTACCATATATGTCCTTTCATGCTTCTTAGACAATTACAGTCAATATTATCTTTGATGTATCATCATTTATACCAACCTCTGCATTACCATACAGTACTATACACATAAATCCCTTCAATGGCCTTAGTTCAAACTGGACGGAATACCACATGCACGCTGGGGTCTGCCTAATGTCAATGGTTGATTGTACACAACACCTAACATCATGTTGTTGCTCGCATGATCATGGGTGTGAAATGTACGTGTTTGACTGCCTGCTAATGAATGCTGTCTTTTCATGCTGCTCGGTTGAAGGTGGGGTGCATTCAGAGATTTCATGATACTATCAGCCTTGATGGACAGCCTTTGAGAATTAGTGAATACCTGCTAAAGAGCTTATATAGACATCTACTATAGACACAGGATGATTATGTCAGTGATGAATCTACAAGGAACATCCATATCTGTAGCAGACTCATACAACAGGCTTTCCAGGCATGTGTTCCTACATTCATGTTTAGCTCATTTGGTCTATAATCAGCTAACACTTACCCCATACACCTGCTGCAAGCTACTATAAATCAATGATCGCTACTCGTCCTGCAAATAACTTTCTATAGCTAGCAAGAAGTGGATAATATAGCAGCACTAATCATAAATCCTGCATGTTGTTACAAATACTGTATGATTTCAGAGTAACTATTATAAACATTGTATTAATGTCAGCTATCTATTGAAGACATTTAAAAATAAGATCTATGAATCTGCAAACATGAAATTGTATTTGCATGCTTCTAGTGCGATAAAAAGTGCATGACCAAAGACATCTACAAGGCACAAAATGTAAGACAAACTCAACATCACCAATATTCAGCTCAACAAATGGATATCGTACATTTCTTCAAAGATAACCATGAAAGACAAAACTAAAAGACATAGCTAGGAAATATAGTACAGTTTTAAAAACAGTTGGCAACCATGAACAAAAGCCTAATCTCTAACATACAAAGCATGCACATGGACTGTGAAAACAGACCAATGTCAATGAAATTGCACGTGATTCAACAACAAAGTAATGTATACCACTTCGACATGTTTATACCATTAAGTTGAGCCAAGAGAAATTCCCGAATGTATCCAATGACTGCAAGGATATATCAAGGCTTACATGATTACTGCTCAGTACATGGACTATTTCTTTTATTACCACCAAGGCTCTATTTTTACTTATTCTTCAGCATTTAATAGCACATCTCGCAATAAAATAAAAAATTCAATTTCCTCAAACAACACTTAACCACCCATATAATCCCAGATATCAGGCAGAAGGAAACACTCGATAACTATGAGACTCATGTTGGTGAAGGGTTCTATCAAGAGATGCAGGAGGCATACAAACAAACTAAATGTAAGGACATTGAACCTTAGGTGCACTTAATATGCTCACAAATACCAAAACCAGATTGTCAGATTGCATCAGGCCTGATACAGTATTTGACATTTTTATGATAACATTATGGACCTTCCTCAAAGGGAAAATGGGCACACAAGAAACAACCATTTGTGCAATTATAGATTGAGCTTAATAAATGAACATTAGATGATAATTGCAGTATATTATTTACCTGCGCCAAAGCAAGCTGCACATTTGTCTTTGGAGGTACGGAGATGCAGGAATACCATGGAGTAAGTATAAATAAAATCAAACATGCCATTGAAAATGACAGTTATACACCTATAAAGGTGCTCAAGATTTAGATTTGCACAGGATTACATTTCTGAGCAAAGGCTCGATGCACCAACAGATCAAGTGATGTGTTGGTGATCCACAACCTAGTGTTTCACCTATCCATAATTTGCATATTTTCCTGTTTGCAATATTTTCCCTTTCGCAATATATTCGCTACTTCCTGAATGAAAGGTTGTGTATTTGTAATGCTTTTGCAATTTGAATTTAATTTAGATATCTGTGCCGGAGTAATATCCATATCAACACAGAAAAATGGTTTGCAATGTTTCTCCAGCTGCATCAAGATAAGGACTAGCTGTATTAATCATTGTAAATATATCCTGTGTTGCCTAAGGAACAATTGGCTTGTGTCCCATGCAAATATCCCACTCACGATATCAAGGAATTGTGAGCAATTTTCTCTGTTGCAATGGAAATTCTGCCATCACAGGTATCTACATTCAATTGACCTTGCAAAATCACTACAGATACGTGACCTATCATAATGGCAGGAGCGAATATATTGCACAAGGGAAGGTATTGCAATACTGGCAGAATTGCAAATAATAGCTTACAATGCTATTCACCACAGTGATAGGAACATCATGCACCTTTCCGCACAACCATTATAAAACTACATTTCAGTCCAAAACATTGAGTCTGACTAACCCTGGCTAGACATATTGGTGTTCTGTGTGAGTTGTAATTGAACTCCGATTAGAATTCCTGTGGCATGAGAATGTCACATGATATGTGGTTAATATATTGGCCCTTGAGAATTTTCTCTCTTTCTTTCTTACCACAACCTCCACCGGTGGTTTCTCACCTCTAGCAAAAGGGGCGAAATGGACATGACCAAGAAGGAAGGTGGCCACCGTCACCGACAGTGAACTAACTTAAACACAATAGCATTTGAAATACAATCATCATTACATACATACATGCACACCTAGCAAGTCGCAAATATGACCCTTATAATCAGCAGAAGACACATATAGAATGTGCACAGGCAATGTCAGCGAGTTGCTCTCAATTGATGTCAAAAAATGCTCGACAATTGACCACAGATTTGCAGCAACAACAGGCAGCAATGAAGCTGCAGGATATTGATTACATAAAGAAATAAGCTTGCAAGAGACCTCTAAAAACCAAAAACACTTGCACAAACACATGATGACACAATAGACACCCCATCATCCACAAGCTCGCAATCAGAGATGACTAGAGACACAGGTGGTGGTCGAGAAGATGCTTGTTTAAGTGCAGAGGATGATGTAGAAGCCATATGAAGGAACATGAGTGAAAATGGAGAGGGGGAAAAATCATAAAGCAGTGATGATGACTAAGATTAAGTCTAAGAAAGGTGATGATAACTAAGCCAATCGAGAGCTCACAGAAAGAAATTTCTGAGAGACCTGTCAATGCTACCATCTATCTCACCATCAACTCTGCACTCATGAGCTGGTATACATGTTGATTGTCTCATAATATGATACTAAGCTCAGTGAGTTCTCATAATCAACTGTCTGCAGTGGTTGCAGCTGAGCTCTGATTACCACTGCCTTTTGGGACAACTTTGAAGGGACAGTGGTCTTAACAACTTACATCTTACTATGCTCAACACAGGTTGTGGCCATCATTGAACCAGATTAATGGTGAGATTTTGTGTTGGTCAGTTCCTTGAATGCATTCAAGCATCCTTCTCCCAGTGGATCCTCATGTCAGCCACCTCACTCCGACTCAAAGCAGCTAGTTGAACATGATCATATATTGTTCACATGATGATGGAAGTTTGACCGTAAGGTGTTGGCTGTGTGTTTGCATTATGCTTCAATATCTACCGGGCACACCTTTACTTATGAAGTTTGAAGCACTGAGTTGCTAATGGGAGTGCACTAAACCTCTAGATACATTTACAGCAGCTCAGAGTAGACCCTTTCTTCCTCAAATCAGCATGGCCAATTCTTTTTACTCAACGGTTTCCTGCCCTCTTAACATCTCTAGGATTTATTGTCACCAGGCAGTATCGTCAACTCTGCTGAATATAATAAATATGTATCACTGTCAATTTCAGCAAGTTGAAAACGAATGCAAAATCTGCTGAAGTACAGACTAGCAAGATGCATTCACCAATTGAACACGGAGCGGGACAGAATTTCCGACAGGTGTTTCCTCCACTCATGTGAGTGCTCGACCCCAATGGATGTTCTTGAGTTGCTAATTTGACGAAGGGAGGGAGAGGGGATACATTTTCATTACTGATACCATACAAGATTCAGAGATTGTCTGGAATGAAGACCGAGCATGAAGATATAATTTTTAACCCAGAAGACATGTTCCGCATGTATAGTGCAAGCGAAAAAAAAGGTGAAGCAATTATCATTGTGTTATCGCGTTAATCGCTCTTGAACTCAACCTTACATATGCATAATACAACAAGCATCACAAACAAATCAGGATCATTGTCAACCTTTCTGTGAATTTGGCAGACTGCCTCTTCCAGTGAAAGCCCTGAGCTCTAACCTACCACCTCCAATATATTTTGGACATGTCCTCGATGATCATAAAGTGCCATTCTTGAGGTTCACACTCTTAATGTTCTGAACTCTGGTGATAGGAAAGGAATCTGGCTTTCTCCGATCTCAGGCCAGTGTTGACATAGTACTTCCGATTGAGTGGCATTGGCATGTCTTCACTAATAAACCATGCACAAAACATGGTGAATTGAACATTCCAACTTCAACAAGCACAGCTGATCATACCATCAATAGATCGCCTCAGGTGAGGCCAGCATCAACCGCGAGTTCATTTTACCGCAGAATGGCAGGACTGTTCTTCACAATAACTAAGGTTTTGAATCAGCCAAAACAGGCAACCTCAAAATAGTCTGAAGTTCATTAACCATCAGAGGAGCATGTATGCTTTGAAACATCAGTTGCATGCTGTGTGGAGGGAATTTCATCTCAACCATTCTGTTGTGGTAATCTGACCAATTACGTGAAAGGCATTGCTTTGAGATATGAAACGGGAACAGAGGAATTCCTAACATTGAAAAGTAGTGGGACACTGGGAAACAGTAAGTGAACAGATAGATATCTCTATGCTAGATTGGCGCTCATGCTTTGTCGAAGTTCTTGTGGATGTGGCATTCATCATTGATGATGGTAGCCACCTTTATCTGTTGTCCTATGCTTGCCTTCTCTCATCTGCTTTTCTTATCTTGGTTTGATTTGGATGTGATGGTTGGTGGTTTCTCGCCTCTATGGGCGTTCACCGTCGATGATGGTGGCTACCTTTACCTGTCGTCCTATTCTCTACTTACCCCATTTTCCTTGGGCTTTGGTTTGTTGTTGCTTGCACTATGCTCTTATTGCTTCTTTGCCTTGGATTTGGTTTCGTGCATCTATAGCCTTCAATTGTTTATGACTGAGGCCTCATTGATGGTGTATCATTCCCATTTCAGTGTGTATGTTATGTTTCTTGCAAGCACTATGGTTGGAGGTTTCTTGCCTTGATGAGCTTTCAATGTCAATGGTAGTTGCCTACCTTCTGTCTTTTCATCATTACTGAAAATGTGTCTGATTGACATGTTTGATATATATTTGTGTTGGTGTGTACCTTTAGCAATTCATAAATGATGTTAACACTGTGTACTGCGTGTATGTCGCTAATGCACTACCTATGTCAGAACAGAGCAATTTCAAAATTTGAGTGGGTTATAAATGATCTCACCATTGGAAGGCAAACTAAATACTTGTATATAAGGTGCGGAACTATTCTCAGTGTATTTTCATCTGTATGCTATACATAATAATGTCTGAGTTCAATATCTTTGAAAATTACATTTAGTATTTACAAAAATTACATTACAGATTGAGAAGTGCAAGTGATGAGTCTTGAGGCCCAGGGAAAACTGGACATGGACCAAAACTGTTGAGCTCAAGTGGAATATGACAAATTTATCAGCATCATATTTTGCTATAGGAGACTTGCTGTGGAGACAAATACAATATTTCACATCTGTTGCAATCTTCCTGAATATTGTATGATATGTTAAGAACATTGATATCCTATTTCAGCATATTTCAATCGAGTTCCACTGTTACAACAAATCGGTTGCATTCAGGTGAAATATGTTATAATCTACTAATGCAAACACTTCAACCTGGGACCAGAAATCACAATAGTGGGGCGGGCTCAAAGTAGCAACAAGGAGTAGAGAGTATGCAAGATGACAGGATCCAACATCCAACGATGAAATGACATGACAAGTGATAATGATATGGCGAGGTATGGAATGAGGGGAAGCTCGTGCCATCAATAATGTTGCTGTTCATCGTTGACAGCCCTTCTCATTCCTATACATTCATTATACTAGCCAACACATAACGAAGAGTTCTACCTACTGATCATACAACCTTTGTTCCATATGACTTAGATTGATTATACAAGTAAATCATCAAAATGAGACATGTCCTCATAGATCTGTATCATACTGACAATTTTTGACGTATCTGTATATAACGTATTTGAATGAAGGACATCACCAGTTGCAAATGCTGTATTTTGTGAGATCGTCATCTTTGTTCTGTCAAATTGCCAAGAATTGCATCAATAACTCGTAGACAACTATGAAAATGATCAGAAGAGTATCTAGGATCCAGGATGTTGTATGTTCTCTGCTCCTTGTCACCACAAATGTATTTTGTGCACCATGAGATAGCTGCTGTAGAAATCAGCTTATCTAATCCAAACTAGTAAAACCTACCTGTTGTTTTTCTCACCTACTCCATTCGCAATCTTTACATCAATTCTTTCAGATTTAACCATCATCATTTACCATGATTATTTCTGCCAATATGCTTGCTGCACAGGATATTCTGTTATCTCCTATGTTCAGAAGCAATTCCTATTCTGAGGATGATGGAAGACGGTCAAGGGTGTGTATAAATTCAGTCATGTCCACTCTGATCAACTAAGACATGACATTTCAGAATAATGAAGACATCATTGTTTCTCCAAATGAAGAGATAATGCATGATTGCTACAACCAACACCTGCTTGAGTATATGAAGGATCATGTTCACTCCATGGAGGTTAAACATAACATGATGTGTAAGAGGCATAAAGCTAAGTTGGAGCAGTGCCACAACAGAATTGACAGATTGAAAGAGAAAGTTAAAGCTCAAGAATCGATCATAGATATGATGAATGATGACATCAATCAACTGGAAGCAGAGGTGGCAGAAAAGGAGTCTGAAATCAAGAAAATGAGAGAGTGTCAAATTAGAGATACTAGGATGTATGTGGAGTGCTCTGAATATCTGAAGGATCGCCTGATGGAGGTTATCAAGGACCATATTTGTAGATTCATTGCATCTTAATTTATTTGTAATCATAAAGTCTTAATAAACTTCTACCCATAGGTTCATACTAAATGGTTTGTTTTGTCCATGTTCAACTCATTTAGACATACTGGAACAGCCATGATTACTGGCACATATATAGAAATCCAATTAGGCTATGGCTTTATTAATCTTGCATATTTGCTAGCTTTGTCTAATTGTCTTTCATGACTAGCACTTTGACCAGCCCAAGGAGAGAGCAGAATGCCATAATCATCACCTTCTCCAGATTTCCTTCACAATAGTGAGGTGACAATGCTCACAGGAGCTTTCTGATCATGAGACATTTCTTGCACTACTTTGACTTTTGATCCATATCATGAGTGCATGTGGGCATGGATAGTGATACATGAGAGTCATTTAATACTTTGTTTCTTGGTTCTGTGAGTGACATATTCTATCCTACAACAGCACAATTATTTTCTAGGGAATATAGCTATGATTTCAAACAGGTGAGTGCTAATTGGAGTTTTGGAACATTGTACTGATATAATTTAGTCTCTATATTTTGACCATTATTGGCTTTCTTTGCAGTGTGGATATTGATATCAGCTATTTTATCATGAAATCACTAATGCTGAAAGTTTATCCATAAAGGCTGATAGCAGCATAAAATCTCTGAAAGCAATCAACTTCAAACAAAATGCATCAACTAACATCATCTGTCAACAAGCTGTCAAATGCAAACATTTGAATATCCTGAGGCTGTGGGCCACAACATGATGATGTGGATTGTAGGTATGGTATGATAATTAATCACTAACATCTGGCTGATCACAGTGTGTGTGTGATAGTCTCTCTATTTTGAACTTACCAACTAATCTGATAAAATAATGAGAATATAAGGAGACATATAAAATACATCACTCATTAATTCTACAAGTGATGTTACAGCCCATAAAAATCTTCCAAGCATTACACACTAATTTGACATGCTTTTAACCATCAATATTGGAGAACTTAAAAACTTAATAGACATTCAATTAGATGATGTATAACATGTGAACTACAATCATATAACAAGATTACTGTTGGCCTTTTGGCATGTCTCAGTAAATGTCTTATTAGAGATCTGATAGTATAACATATGATTTTGCAGTGTTGTCTAATAGTAAATTATAGATATGTGAGGTATCAAATTGCATGAACAAAGAAACACTATATATTATTTAACTATGAATTAGGCCTGAGGGAAAAGGACATAGCCAAATCATCAAGCTGAAACAAAATATGATGTATTTAACAGCACAAGATTGTAAGAATATATGAAAGACACATTGTAAATATCATTAGCAGCAGATATCAGAAATAGTTATTCTCTATGAATTGAAACCTAGTATAGACACATACACTAATAGATCAATTACAAGCAAGTTCAGTGATGATATCCTTGAGTAAGATAATGCACTCATTCTGTGCAACAGTATTTCCATGTTCCTAATCAACATTGTCACTCACGACGTCAATCATTGCTTGCTGATAATAAACCTTGTCTTTTAGATTAGATCAGAGATATTGTCACAGTAGCCATCTACCTTATCCTAATGTTCTGCAAGCATCTTTTTGTGTTCCTACTTAAGATCATCTATCTGATGTTTAACAAGCTTGAGCATTCTTGTAGCTCCTCTACATATGTCTCAATCATATACATTTGGCTAGGAGGTCACCAATTTTCATTTCATCGCCTTCATTGTCCTATAGAATGTCATATATTATTGGAGAAAATGACAGGACTGTCACATATGTTATATGATGTCTCATTACTTTCTATCTTGTATTTATGACATTGAGCGCAACTGATGTGGAAGGTGACTCTTTAGTGGGATGTTTCTTGAAAAATGAAACATTTCAAATGATGTGTGATGCAAACAGTTGAGGATGATAGTAAATTACACTGCCAAATGAATGATTTAACAGATGTAGAATGAAGTCCTATGAATATATGAATTCTGTGAGGTATCTTAGATAAGCAATTAATTCAGAGTAATCCACCTATAAATAGATTTTACTATCTGTTAACTATTGCTCACAATGCCAGTCATATGTAGCTAGCATTCAATCAATTGTCATTACTGTGGTCTATACTGTTATTGACTTGCTATATTTACTGTATCTCATAAGTATGTGATTTAATTTAATTTGATGAGTGGTAACTACCAATCATCAACACAGCTCTGTGTATGGCATAGGATGCCTCATTCATTATTTAGACATAGAAATTGATAGAGGCCACCTTCATCTTAGAAAGAACTACAAACATGATATGTAGCCAATGACATCAACTATGCCATCTCATTTAGACCATCTGTAGATCTATATAGCTTTAGATAGACTACCTCATTTGCTTTCTTATTGGTGTAATATCTGTAAGTTGAAATAAGTCTTATTTAGTCAGGTGTGTTCTCTAGAGTCTAGATGTGGTCCATGCATGTCTATATTCCAGTATGTATCATCATGTTCATTATATCCATTCTTTCATAGGCTTGATGGCCATAATTATTGCCAACTGATAGGTAATGATTTACACATTCATGCAACACAACACCTTGTTGATTCATAGTTACAATGTCACAGAAATGACCAATATTGTGTTATATTAACAAATTACAATTACATTGATATTTACATACTTCAACCTCTGATTATACACAACCTACAAGACTGAATTAAAATGCAACATAGGCACTTTGTGAGATTAGTGTATTTGACACTTTGTGCAATAAGTGAGACATGGCCTTATAGACTTTGAGGTAACCTGCATTTCATGTAAACACTCCAGACATCAGCTATCATACCTATGGTCCAACATAGTATGCACTGGGTGATGCCAAGACTAATTGCCAAGACAGTCAGATGGTGAGCACATCTAATATGGAAGCTGTAAAGCTCACCAGGCTTACATGTGTGCCTGGCTGTGTTTTTGTGTGACAGGGTCATCAATCTCAAGAGCTCATAGATCTACACATGCCATTAGCAAGAAGTTGATATAATCAATATCATTGCAAATGTTCTTCTTGTTATACTGTGATTAGAGCTAAGTAGTACACACAGTGTGAAGGAAGGACTCACACCAAAAATATTTAGGATAGTTGGATTGCTTGTGACTGAATGCAACATGGCTTTTGTAATTATATACCTTCACAAGACAACTCTCCACAACTCGAGGTAAATGGCAATAGTTTCTGCGCAGCATTTCTCCATCAAGGAAGACACTTCGCCAAAAACTGAAGTGAGTTTTTGAACAAGTTTATACCACAATGTACTATATCATGTTCATGTGAATCACGTCGAAGATGAGGAATCTAAACTGTGGTTAAAGTTGGTGCTAAGCTAAGCAAACACAGCTAGACCCAGGAGCGAGTGAAAACGTCAACCCAAGGGCAGCTAACTGGATAAAGGGAAACCTCTCTTGTAAAAAGAGGGACACCAAATTACTAATAGAGTAATAAAACTAATAGACACGCAAAGCGTGAGGCGAGAGCGATGTGATAAACAATGGGCGGATGCGCGAGTGTGAAATGCAAAGGGTGAGGTGCACAACGCGAAGTTAACGAGCGCAAGCAAGAGTGAAAGATGAACAAGTGAACGAGACTAAAGAGAGATGAGGCAAGATGCACATATTACAGTGGCATATTTCTGTATTATACGGGTCACCCGACCTACATAATATCCCGTATAAGATGGGCCAGCGGACTATGGGCTGATGTTATGTATATCCCCGATGTTGACGGATGGGCCGGGAGGGATATTATTTCCGATGGAGACGGGTGGGCCCATCTATGCTGATATTATACATATCCTCGAAGATGTCGGGTGGGCCGATGTAATGGTTTATTGTATAGATGGGTGGGCCGATGTACAGGAAGTATTTTGTACACGGGTGGGCCGAGGGAGTGGTGGAATATGTATTATATAGACAGGTGGGCCGACATACTGGAATTATTTTGTAGACAGATGGGCCGAGGGAGTGGTGGAATATTCATTATATAGACGGGTGGGCCAATGGAGGGGGATGTTATATAGACGGGTTGGCCAATGGAGGGGGATGTTATATAGATGGGTGGGCCGAGGTAGTGAGATATCTGTCTGACATTCACGGATTACCAAGTCCAAGATGCCCAAAAACCGAATCCCATTGTGCAACATCCATTCCAGACACCTGAACATCCCAAGCTCGAGACTGGAAACTGGAAACTTGTGAAAATGTGTGAAATGTCTATTTCCTGACACCAAACACATGAACACCTGAACACCCAAAGCCTGAAGCTTGAAAGTTCATTTATCAAATTACCAAGTGCCGAGTGCTGATAAACCTGAAGCCTGAGACCCAAAATCTGAAGCCCAGAACCCAAAAACATGTATGCAAAATGTCCATTTTCATTCATTGCACAAATCACTGAGTGTCAAGTGCCGAAATCTGAAACTCGAGACCCAGTACACAAATCACCAAGTACCGAGTGCTGAGAGCCGAACCCCAAAGTCCAAGGCCCAAAACCCGATGTTCAAAACCCGAAAACATGAATATAACACATCCATTTTTCAGTCATTGCACAAATCACCAAGTGTTGAGTGCCAAAACCCAAAACTTGAAACCTGGTATGCAACATGCTCATTTTTCATTTACATTAAACAAATCATTGAATGCCGAGTGCCGAGGCCTGAAGCCCAATGTCCAAAGCCCAAAACCCGAAAATATGTATACAACATATCCATATTTCCCTCACTGCACCAATCACCAAGTGTTGAGTACCAAAACCCGAAACTCGACACCCGGTACACAAATCACCAAGTGCTGAGTGCCGAGTGCTGATGTCCAATGTCTGAAGCCCAAAACACAAAGCCTGAAACCCAAAAATATTACAACATATCCATATTTCACTCATTGCACAAATCACTGAGTGTCGAGTACTGAAACCCAAAACTCGACACCCAGTACACCCATCAACCAAGTGCCAAGTGCCGAGTGCCAAGGCCTGAAGCCCGATGTCCGAAGCCTGAAACCCAAAGCCTGAAACCCGAAAATATGTATACAACATATCCATATTTCACTCATTGCACAAATCACCGAGTGTTGAGTGCCACAACCCGAAACTTGAGATACGGTACACAAATCACCAAGTGCTGAGCGTCGAATGCCGATGCCCGAAACCCAACATCTGAAGCCTGAAACCCGAAACCCGAAGCCTGAAACCCAAAAATATGTATACAACATATCCATATTTCGCTCATTGCACAAATCATGGAGTGTCAAGTACTGAAACCCAAAACTCAACACCCGGTACACAAATCACCAAGTGCTGAGTGCTGAGGCCTGAGCTCCGATGTCCAAGGCCCAAAACCTGATGTCCGAAGCCCAAAACCTGAAGCCTGAAACCTGATAATATGTATGCAACATATCCATTTTTTCCCTCATTGCACAGCTCACTGAGTGTCGAGTACCAAAACCTGAAACTTGAGACCCGGTACACAAATCACCAAGTGCAGAGTGCCAAGTGCCAAGACCCAAAACCCGACATCTGAAGCCCAATATCCAAAGCCCAAAACCTGAAGCCTGAAACCCGAAATACTTATACAACATATCCATATTTCCACTCATTGCACAAATCACCGAGTGTTGAGTGCCAAAACCCGAAACTCAAACCTGGTGTGCAATAGGCAAAGATGATGAAAAAATGGAAGTTGTTGTCCGAGTCTAGGTGAGTGTATTGGTAGTCTTTTCTTGTCAATTGGTTATTTCATTACTCGGTACTCGGTACTAGAAATCAGTACTCAGTACCTGGTGTAATGATAGTCGTGGCACTGGGCTCAAAAACCTGTGTTTTTGATACTCACATTAAACAGTATTTGTCCAACACATCCCTGACATTCTGATCCTGATCCCGACGCCTGACCCCGACCTGAAGTTTTGGACCCAACATTTTGCATCAGACTCATCCTTCCCTATAATCCTGTCTAGTTATATCTATCCCCACTGGTGCATATTTACTTGTTTTCACATTATTGAATATTACAGACAGTGTTATTACATGTAAGCATAGACCATTGCACTTTTGACATTTTTTCACATTTTCAGTATCTTGCCCTTGCATCCATGATCCAACCTTTTAATATATAATGAGCATAGTTATATTATTGCCTCTTATGACCAAGATCAGCTACAATAGGCTGAGTTTGTGAGCTAGTGTGCATACTTGCCATTTCTCCTGATAAGGGGCCCATACCTTCAAAACATTGAATCTTCATGATCAGAAACCTGGAGTACATTTAAAATATATTAAGTATCATAGACATAAATTTACAGACAAATCCACCAAGAATTGAGTACTGAGGAAGTGAAATAGATAAGAAATGGAGTGTGGGAAACTTCAAAGACCCAAAGCATCAAAATGGTCAGTGAAGCAATAATAGGACTTTAATGCTGAGTCAACTCATGTTTTCACTATATCCCTTCCACCCACCCCCTACCCTCAAGGCAGTAGGCAGTATGGGTTCCTTAGGTAGTTTACAATCTATCCTACATATTTTTAATGAAATCTTTGGCCTGAATCATCTATAAATGTGACTTTGTAAAAATATGTCTATTGTCACATTTCACACATATGCCTGTCATTACATCAATCCTTCATGGATCTTTCTAAACTATTAGGGCTATTATAATGGACATATATGGGTGTTATTCCAGGTCTCTGATCCCATCACAGGCTTGTCATGTTGGATATCTCAACATAATGTGCAAGTCTCGCTATTAATATTCATTCTTTTATCTTTATGCTCACTTACTGCACACATGTACAAATGCACGCCTCATCTTTACATCATTGCTAACATGCCAGACAAATATATAATCCTCATACCTGCATCATCCTACCTCAGTCTATTTGTTCTCAGACTGAGGTATGACTATACATTCATTATCATACTCGACACTGACTAACATTTAACGTAGTCTTCAAATAATCCCAATTGACAAGAATGACATGAGTATGAAAATCAGTGGTTCCAGCCCAGCACCATACCATCACAACTGAGTACCAATACACTCACATAGACTGACTACAACCTTCATTAAGAAAGTTAAGCATAATAATAATTTTCATTTTTTCATTATCATTTTCCTATATTGACTAGCGAGTCCCGAGTCCCGACACTAGGTAGTCAATACAATTCCCAAGTTATTTGAACCCTACATCAATGGATAATACATAGAAATACAGAATTCATGTCCACTTGTAGTCACATGTACGGGTGTGAGTTTCGGGTTTCGGTACTCGACACTTGGTGATTTGTGCAGTGAGGGAAATATGGATATGTTGTATACATCTTTGGGTTTCAGGCTTTGGGTTTCAGGCTTTGGATGTCGGGCCTCGGCACTCAGCACTCAGCACTTGGTGATTTGTGTACCGGGTCTCAAGTTTCGGGTTTTGGCACTCGACACTCAGTGATTTGTGCAATGAGTGAAAATCGATATGTTATATACATATTTTCGGGTTTCAGGATTTAGGTTTTGGGCTTTGGACATCAGGTTTTGGGCCTTGGGACTTGGCACTCAACACTTGGTGATTGTGTGTACCGGTGTGTTGTAGTGTGTGTTGAGTTCAGGTTTGGCACTTGACACTCAGTGATTTGTGCAATGAGTAAAATATGATATGTTATATACATATTTTCAGGTTCCAGGCTTTGGGTTTCGGCTTTGGACATCGGGGCTCGGGCCTCGGCACTTGGTGATTTGTGTACCAGGTGTCAAGTTTCGGGTTTCGGTACTCGACACCGGTGACTTGTGCAGTGAGGGAAATATGGATATGTTGTATACATATTTTCAGGTTGGGGCTTCGGGCCTTGGCACTCAGCATTCAATGATTGTTTAATGTAAATGAAAAATGGGCATGTTGCATACTGGGTTTCAAGTTTTGGGTTTTGGCACTCGACACTCAGTGATTTGCGCAATGACTGAAAAATGGATATGTTATATACATGTTTCAGGTTTCAGACTTTGGGGTTTGGCCCTCAGCACTCGGTACTTGGTGATTTGTGTACTGAGTCTCAAGTTTCGGGTTTTGTCACTTGACACTTGGTGATTTGTGCAATGAATGAAAATGGACATTTTGCATACATGTTTTTGGGTTCCGGGCTTCAGATTTTGGGTCTCAGGCTTCGGGTCTATCAGCACTTGGCACTCGGTGATTTGATAAATGGACTTTCAAGCTTCAGGCTTTGGGTGTTCAGGTGTTCATGTGTTTGGTGTCAGGAATAGACATTTCACACATTTTCACAAGTTTCCAGTTCCAGTCTCGAGCTTGGGATGTTCAGGTGTGGAATGGATGTTGCACAATGGGATTCGGTTTTTGGGCATCTTGGACTCGGTAATCCATGAATGTCAGACAGATATCTCACTACCTCGGCCCACCATCTATATAAATCCCCCTCCATCGGCCCACCCATCTATATAATCCCCCTCCATTAGCCCACCCGTCTATATAATGAATATTCCACCACTCCCTCGGCCCATCTGTCTACAAAAATATTCCAGTATGTCGGCCCACCTGTCTATAATACATATTCCACCACTCCCTCGGCCCACCCGTGTACAAATACTTCCTGTACATCGGCCCACCCCATCAACAATATACAACCACTCTCGACATTCACGGCCCACC
>NW_024542230.1:0-40333 GCF_016758785.1 Suillus bovinus
ACATACCGCTCTTCATCGCATTATGGGTGCCTTTAATTTTCGCGATGTTGACGAAACCAGCCGAGCAACCGACTAGGGCACCACCGGGGAAGTAAAGCTGAGGCACAGATTGAAGACCGCCTTCGTTGAGCGAACGTCCACCATATGCTATCCTTGTGGAGTTCCCAGACAGGAGCTGCGCGAAATATGGATGGTGTTTCATACGCTTGAATGGGATATCAGAGCGACGTGTGCGGTAACTGAAAAGAACACACCTGAAATTCTTTATAGGGACTCAGATATGGGTTGGCATAGTCGAGTCCGATTACAAGGCCTAGGCTGACGAGCCCATCAGCCATGTGATAAACCCACCCACCACCGTATGTCCTGAAATCAAGGGGCCATCCCATGGTATGGACAACTTCACCAGGTCGATATTGGGTTGGATCCACGCGCCAAACTTCTTTGAGGCCGATGCCATATGTTTGTGGATCGGAATTCCGGTTGAGATCAAAATTTTGAATGAGTTCCTTGGCGATGGAGCCGTGTGCGCCTTCCGCGATAAGGGTGACTTTTGCACGAAACTCCATTCCAGGCTCAAAGGATTCTTTCATGCACCCTAGTCTGTCCAGACCCACTTCATTAGTCCTGACACCAGCAACGCTCCCATCATCTGCGTAAACCACGCCCGCGCCGGCGAACCCAGGGTAAACCTCAACACCCATTTCCTCTGCAACGTTCCCGAGCCACGCAGTAAAACGAGAGAGCGACACGATGTAATTGCCTTGGTTTGCCATTTGAGGGGGATGAGGTATAGGTATCGAGAACGACTTTGTGAGGAACCGCATGTGAGAGGACGTTGCTGACTGCGTGAGTGGGTGGTCATCGCGGAGGGCCCAATCTGGTAAGAGCTCGTCGAGTGCTCGAGGTTCGATGACAGCTCCGGAGAGTGTATGAGAGCCTAGGGCGAGTTACGTTTACACGGGAAAGTTCAGTGTTTGGAGTACGCACCTACTTCAGCACCCTTTTCCAGTACAACGACCCTAAATTCTTTTCCTAATTTTTGTTCCATCTGCTTTAGTCGAATCGCAGCGCTAAGGCCAGCAGGGCCAGCTCCGACGATGCAAACGTCCACATCCTCCGAGACACGTTCAACAGCAGATGGGTCAAACGATTGCCTGCTGATACGGGAGGATGAATGGAGAAAGCGATTGAGATTAAATATCCTTGGACGAAGGACTGCACGGGTCAGCATTCAGCACTATAGATTAGCTCCTGCAAATTGATGTCTTGCGATGATGGCAAACGTCTTCGAAGTTCGATCTCGAAAAGGCAATCCGCGGGACGGGTTGGCTGGCATTGCGGTGGCGTCTTAAAAGAGTAATTATGAAACCATAGTTGGACTTCCAACTTGCAAAGTACTAACAAACTAATCGAAATCCTGCAAACAGTTTACTGGGTAGGCATACTCTACAAGAATGACCGGCTTTTCTGCTCTACCCTTCGCTGAAGACTCCCTCAATGACGAATCCCGGTGGATAGGGAGAGCCAGGATATTAGGACCCCCATTGACACGTCTCCCTACTCTCACTATTGGACTTTTGGGAGTTTCGGTCTTGTGGTCGGTTGAGATGTCATATGGTGAATGATTAATCTATACTCTCGCTAGATGGTTATTCAATGCTATTGCACATCGCAAGCCTCCCCCTACCTATTGTCCCTCGGTCTGTCAAAACCACTAATGGCAGTGGTCTTCCTTGCTGGGCCCCTCTCTGGTCTCATTGTTCAGCCCTTAATAGGTACCTCTCCTGCACTTCTATTTTTCAGTCCTCTCAACATGTCTCTAGGTGTGCTAGCTGATAATTCAAAGTCACGCTTTGGCAGACGGCGGCCTTTAATCGGTATTGGTGCAGCATTATGTTGTATTACAACCCTTCTGTTCGGATACGCTCGTCCATTTGCTGCTTTGTTTACAACGCCAGGATCATCCTCGGTGCGTTCACTCTTCGATACAACTGACAGATCATACTGAATTCATCAGCATGATTCACTTGCCATATGGCTTGCTGTCCTATCGATATATTGCATAGATTTTTCCATCAATGCAGGTATGTCCTCACAAACCCTGAGTATTGCTCTATGAAACTAAAAATCCATTCGCAGTGCAAGCTCTGGACCGTGCTCTTTTGGTCGACACCCTACCCCCATCAGATCAGCCCAGTGGTAACGCATGGGCTGCTCGAATGCAGGCCATTGGCGGCGTACTCGGATTCTTTGTGTGAGCTTAAATTAGGTAAATTCTTGTCCTTGGGCCCTCATGTTTTGTTGCAGGGGAGAAATAGACCTTCCTCAATGGTTACCTTTCCTTGGCCATGCTCAACTAGAAGATTTGGTAGTCATTGCGTCTCTGTTACTCATATCCACTCATCTGTTGACCTCTATTTGCGTCAAAGAGAGGATACTTGTTGCAACCGAGTGCGTTATCTCAATATCTACTGGGTGTTTGTCTCACTTGGACATAGTACCCGCGCCCAGGGTCTGAAGCAAGAAATATACAATATATGGAATACTCTGACAAGATTACCTCGAGTAATAAAACAAATCGTACGCAGCATATGCTCTCACTACACCGTATCTATTGACCTGCTTTATAGTGTTATATTCAATTTTTGTGCGTTTGTGCCGAATAACATTCCATTTATCTGACAGCCACAACCTGGTAGTTCATCCCTGGCCTGGTTCCCTGTTTTATTCTATACTACCGTGTATATTGGCGAACTACACAAACAGGTTTCCCCTCCTCCAGCAGACGATGATTCAGCTGTCATATTAGAAGAGGAGGCGACACGTCTTGGCACGCGTGCACTATTCTACAGCGCGCTTGTATCCCTTGCAGCAAACATCATTATGCCTTTCTTCGTCATCCGTGCTAAAGAAGTTGCTATATCGACCCCTCTTCGACTGAAGAAGCCGTGGTTGGAACGTGTCCAGGTTCACCTGGCTACACTGTGGGCATTCTCTCTTCTTGTATTCGCACTATGCATGGCTGCTACGTTGTAAGTCTCTACACGTCAAGCAAGCGATAGCTTTAATTAATGATCTGTGAAGCGTTGTATCAAGCGTTGGCGGTGCTACTTTCATCATGTCAGTGACCGGATTTTGTTGGGCCATAGTACAGTGGGCCCCATTTACGTTGGTACGTCATCGTTCAAGCCCTGGATGTCGCACTACTATTTTTTGATTTCATACTGTTCTCAGCTCGCGGAGGCAATATTGTCCCATCCCGCAACTGATGAAGAGACTATCTCGATATACCTCGAGGACACGCGCTTGAATTTAAGATCCAGGACTGATGATGATGAGCAGGATGCTGATGAAACTCGGCATCTCGTCGATTCCGACCTGGAAGACCCGACATACTCGAGATCTGCGTCGCCGGAGCAAGAGAATGGCGACTATCCGAGGATCATGATAAATCACGAAGCACGAGTCAGCCAGATAGATATAAATGACTCATCGGCTCAAATGTCTCATGATGCATTGCCTCGCAGGCTGAAAAAGAATCCCAACGGCTTAAGCTCGCAGGCTGGTGCTATTCTCGTCAGTGCTTCAGATCCTTGTCCCTGTCAGATCTAACCAACGTCACCAGGGCATTCATAATATTTTTATCGTCGTACCCCAATTTCTCGTCACTGGCCTGTCGTCAATCATCTTCGCAATATTTGATCCTCAGAAATCTGTCCTACATGGTCATCATCCGGGCAACGCTATCCCTGTCAATGGTACGATCATTACGTCAGGAGATGTCATGCGACAAATCTTAGATCGAGACCAAGATCCCTCTGTAAAAACAGGTCCCAATGCAATTGCAATAATCTTTCGGTGGGTGCCAATGGCATTAAGCACACTAGTAAAGCAACTGATCACAGAGCCAAATCAGGTTGGGGGGCGTAGCCGCGGCCGTAGCTTTTGCCTTGTGCTGGCGCCTAGCTAGGGAATTGAGACACATGAATTTTGATCGCTTTCCTGGTCACCTGGGTACTTCCAATGTCGAACTACAGTTATACATACATGCTTTGATACTTTCCGGACGAATGCCACATCCTCAAAAAACAGTTCCGTCGCTCTCTATCTCGATGGGCGGTCCGCCAGTCAAGGGGCGGAGTCGCTTGGCAATTTCTCTCCCTCCTTTCCACGTTGCGCTTTCTAGTACTTGAGCAAGGGTGAGATCATAAGAGTTCACACCAATTTGACTTCGAATGCCATCAGCGATACGATCCCTTCCCAAGAAGTTTAGTGTAATCTTGGGATGGTTTCACTGATGTGACCCACAGTTCAATCACCGTCATTGCCCGCCATTCAACTACAGCACCATGTGATGGTGGAAGACGTGGAACACCGTCGGTGTTTGTGGGCGCTTCAAGACCGGGTTTAAGAGTAAGAACGCCAAAGTCAATCAGCAAGCCTCCTAGATGAAACTTGAACGTCAATAGCAGTATTACATCAAGGTATATCGTATGCACCGTTTCTATACTCTGGAAGACCAGTCATGTCCTCGATGCCGTCAAATCTCCACTTGAGAATCTTCTCTATGGGCTCAATCAGGCTATACGTGATCCATCCCGTTAGTTTGTGGAACGGTACGAAGTCGTCTCCCTCAGCTTGTCTATCCGAAGCGAGCACAGAACACGGCCACACGTCTCCGAGCTGCACCCCACCGATGGAATACCTTGCAGGCCAAATTGGAGCTAAACCTTCGAGCAAAACTCCCCACAGTGTTGAGACATGGACATGCAGGGATGAGCCATCGAGCTTCGATTCGGATTCCAGGAAGTCTGTAAATATCAGAAGTGGTGATCAAAGAGTAGGCGATGATCAATACCGATAATATTTCCAGGTCTAGCATCAGAACCGAAGATGCGAGGGTTAGACTCCAACGCAGTCTTGAGATTGACCAGAAGCGAAGTTCGGCCTGACAAACCAACCATTGGATTGGTATCACTGACTTGCATAGCGATGGCGATTCTCGATTCATTGATCTGAGACAATCCCCGCGCTTCGGATAGGAAAATCAAATTAGAACACTTAGGCTAGACAGAGAGAATGTGACCCTTACCATCGACGCGATAAGGCTGGGCTACAGGAGATCCCGAAAAAAGACCTTGGTCAAACATATGTACAGTTGCAACTGCAAGCCCTTCCGACCGACTGTAGCTTTCCCCGTCTGACTCATTGTACACCCATTGGTTGCCAGCTCCAGCATCCAGTAGGACAGAAACAAGGAACAAATCAATCAACCTCTTGCATTTCTCCTTCTCGCTAACTGGCGACCCTCGTTCTTCATCCCATTTCGCCATCAAAGGCGCTATGCGCGATTTTCCTGCATCTAGATGCCTCCATCTCCCATGCGGTGGAATCTATGGAGTGACTCTAACACTGGCTGTCCGATGAGAGATATAAACCCTTACAGACGCAAAGTCAACACCCCCATCAACTGCGGGAAAGTCTCTCTAAAACATGTATCAGCCATTGATAATGCCTGGGAGTCGGCTCGAGTCGGAACCTTCATGATTTCGAGGCAGTAATTCACAACGGACGATTCACGATCCGGGTTATAATCAAAATACTCCAGCTTTCCTTGTTGCGCCATGGCATGTACACTTGAGCATCTTTGTCTGATGGCGGGAAGGGTGCGAAGATATGCTGCCTGCAAACTTGGAGATGATACGGTTAGGTTCATGGTTTGGATTAACCATATAGTGATTAAAGTTACTTATTGGGACCGGGCCCATACTATACAAGTTATATAAAGCTACATGCACAACATATCATAACACCGCTTGGCCCGCAGCTACATCCTGACTCAAGGCCCTTCGTGTATGATTTAATCAAAAAGAAACAATTGGCTTCCTTCTATTGTCCTTCTATACGTATAAAGCCTTTCTAGGGGAGACTATGTATATGCACTCATGATCAGTGATCGACCCCTTTGCCTTTGTAAACGCCTCAAGGGAAGACTCGCAATCAACAGCCGAAAAAGTAATGACTCCGTCAGATTGTACGCCGATTCAGGTTCCCGCGAAGCTGGTACTCTATGAGGCTACACTCCTCGTGTGACTATGAATACTTGCAAACGTGGTAGATATCCGGGAAGATATCTTAATTTGAGTATTGATGACCGTACAGCTGGCTGGTCCTCAGCAACTGTAAGACTAAGTATAAGTAAGTACAAGTATGAGCAATGCCCTTGACCTAAGTGGATGGGCCTAAAATTTATAACTCAATCAACAATAATGGTAGTTACGAACATCAATCCAAGATCGAACTGCGAGTAATACAAAGTGATTGGACAGAACACTGTGATCGGCATGGCGGGGTGAAGGCCCATTCAGTAGCTGTGACAACACACAGCAAGTCCGATCTTTTATGCGTTTTGTCTAGCACAATGGGAACACATCGGATTTCCATTTCGGACGACAATAGTTTGGGCTCTACCCATGCTGGTGTGGGACAAAATCACAGTCAGTTGTTAAATCTTTATATACTATTACAGTGCAACAAACCATTGAACACATGTGCTAGGGCAAATTGGACAGCCTCGGGGATGTGCAGCGCTGTATCGACATTGAGATGATTGACAATCCACCTTTCAGTCTTTGTCAGTAACTTCAAAGTGCAAGTGCAGTATCACTGCATTAGGCTAACCTTCGCGTCCCCGATGGGCTCTTCGTGACCACAACCGTGTCTGGCGCACTGAACCTGACGGTAACACATGTTAACTGTAACACACAAGTCAGTCGTGCGAGAAGAAAGCGTCTGAATCTCCCTCACATGAGGAATTTCTAGCGGAAGAATGGGATCGTTAAGCTAAAGATACTCTGTTCACGACCCTTTAAATCCTGCCACTGCATGCCCACATCATACACATGCAATAAGAGACCGCCAGGAAAAAAATTATTCTCGAAAGAGGCTAGACTGACGACTGCGGGGTCAAGTTCAATGCGGGGTAGGGATTGCGAAGTTGGGGCATTAAACTTCACCATGCCGAGCACCTTGCATGGAGAAGCACGTCAAAGGCAAGCACATGGCACGAAGATATATGAATCTTATCTTGAGCAGCATGGTTGACCCACATCTGAGATTGACGCAATGAGGATCGCGGGTCCAAGGGAAAAATCGAGATCTTGATTCAGCGTTAGGCCAGTAGGAGTGAAAAGCAACCGTCATAGGTTTGAATGCTTCTGCGATGAGCTCTTCAGTTGTCAAATGTGGCGTCGTGGAAATGCTGGTGGTCGTGCGCCATCGTGGCCATCCTAAATTGCGTTAAGTGTCTGTCCATGATGCAAACTATTTACGTATGCGAACTCACCGCACCTGATTTGCACCTGATTTGAAGCAGCGTATAAGAAAATTAATTAGCACCGGAGGACAAGAGGACTCTGATCGCTTCCTCACAGAAAAACACCGCACTCCGTAATAGGATTTTACAAGCATTGTGCTCCCATTCAGGCATGTTCTGTCAAGCGACATGCAGTCCGGAATGCGCGTTATGGATGATTTAATACCAGACGAAAACGTAGCAACATCCATGAAACAAAGCATGGTTGATCAGGAAATGAAAAGTCGCGGGCTTTGGCTGGAGTGCATCTCGGGGCAGAGAAAATCAAAGATAATATCGAAGTACTTCAAGCCGCCGCAAAACGTACTTCTATCACCAAAATCACCTCGTATTTATTGAAAAGCGACTCCGTGCCTTTCACCCTCCCTATGTTTCCAGAAGGCATGAAGCCGCCAGTCACCTTCAAATCGCCTAGGAGATATGTACC
This sequence comes from Suillus bovinus, assembly GCF_016758785.1. Lineage (NCBI taxonomy): Eukaryota > Fungi > Basidiomycota > Agaricomycetes > Boletales > Suillaceae > Suillus > Suillus bovinus. The sequence continues at coordinate 7,806 of NW_024542230.1, forward strand.
TCCCATTGTGATTTGGCTCTAACGAACGGTCCAAATACCAAAGTTCGGTAATCCCTACATGAACCAGATAGTCCGCCACATCTAAATAATACTGTCCAACAGTCCGCGGTCCGTGGCTGTCATCGGACAAAGCAAATCGACCATTTTTTTCTTGAATAAGCTAGGCAAAGTAAGAAAGCAACGATTGATAGAGCATGACATTTGTTACTGACCGCTACTATATCTTTTCCAGGATAGGGCGAAGTCCATTGCTCCTTCTTGAACGCGGCAGCATTGATTTCAAAAAGTGCACCATACCGCGTAGCTTCCTCGATGTTCCTGATCAGCTTGCCCCAAGCGATGGGGTACTGCTTGAGATCGAGGGAAGGGGTGTAGAGTCTGCACAAATCGAGATGACCAATGATCTCTGGCTGAAACTGCCGAATCAATTGATGCTGTGCATCGAAGTATGCCGACAGGAAGCGTTCCATTTGATCGTTTCCGACAATATAAACGCCCTCTTTACTCGAAAAGTTGGCCAAAGCCTTTTCATATGTGACACGATCAAAGTCGATGGGGATAGTGTTGACATGATGAACGGATCCAACGATATAATCGATGCGCCTCCCGTTATCCTTTAGGAGCGTTTGAAGATGACTGAGGTCATCATCGGTAATGTGCTCTGTCTCGAGTCCAACCAATAAGGTGATCTGGGAGGCGTAAACCTCCTTCAGTCGATGAGCTTCGTTAAGAAAACTGAGGAACTGCTTTGACAGATCATCAAGGGACAGTTCCCTCTGACAGATATATTTAGACGTAAAACCTGTTTTGAGGAGGAGAAACTACCTCCTCTGGATACAGATCTTCTAGCCTGTAGCGGGGTACATGTTCTGTCAAACCATATACCTCGAAACGTTGTTTGATGGCTTCCGATACAACTTCTTCTAAGGATCCGAAAGCATGCCTACAGAACTGTCCGGAGTGAGAGTGATGACTGTGAGGCATACTACCGCTTAATTTAATACTTAGTAGTGAGAGACAGGATGGTGCGTCTTACATAATACATGTTCAAAAGGTAATGCAGAACCCATCGCGGGAGGCGTCACGAATCACCACGACCCCGCATGCGTATGACACAATTGATTTGATAGTTCGCCTGCATGCTACCCCAGATATTGAATGACGTCTTGAATCTGCATGCTTGACAGCTTAGAAATGGGGCATCTAATGAATAATCTATGCAACGTACGTGCCGCACTTGCCTCCCTCCCGCGACGTAGCTTACTGTCCAAGTTAAGGAGTACATCTTCCATCGGACCATCGAGGCGCAACAACACCGCAAGTGATGTCCGTTCAGAAGTTTTCCCATCCATGCTAACTACTTGATAGGCAGTTTTTTCTCCGTCATGTAACGTGAAACACTTGCAATTGCATCACGGACTTCTCATGGTAAGTACCGTTTACTTCAGTAACCCTTACCCACCTCAGATCCGGATAAAATCTTTCGTCGGAGCCATGTTATCATCCATCAGTCGGACACGACGGAGATGGAGCCTTTGGAAATTCCGAGCCTAACCGCATGTAGTGTCACCATGTCCCTGAAGTGCATGTAATGCACTACGACTCAACCGAGAATAATCGTGGAATTTCGAACTCAGTAATATATTAAGAGAGCACTCTGAGTAAGTCTCAGTAAAATTTAAGCAGAATGAATGTATGAGGATGAATCTGGGATCCATACTTACCCACTGTATAACTCACATGAGCTGTTTACATGGTTATAGGCTATGTTGAGATAAATATGGTTACCGACATTAAGGCCTAAGGCTTTATGGCCGCATCAGTTGGCTTGCGGCAGCGTTGCAGGCAATGAAATTATGCAAGCCATATCTGGTGTGGATGTAAGTACCACTTTGAAAATCGCGTATCGTACATGTTTCACCTACATAACACGGGGCACTTTCGAGTTCGGGACATCTATGATCTGAGAACGCACTACTACGGTGTTCATTAATTTTTGAGATAAACATGTAATACTGTTACCTTCGGATGTCGTGCTAGAATTCAATGGGATTTCGCGGGACCGCAAATAGTTGACTAGCAGCCATTGTATTAGAGAGCTCCTTATGTGGTTGGATTTCGAATAAAAAGACAATTTCTGTGTACGGCGCCATTTATTGTTACATTCACTAGGAACCGACACCATTTCTTCAGGTGAGAGAGCCGAGGCTCATCTGCTACCTAGTCGACTTAGAAAACACCTCGTAAAAGTATAAGCTTTTCAAACGAATGCGAATGTAAGTCTACCTAATCAATACTTATCAATAGTCTTCACAGCAGGATGATCTCTTGTCCCTGGTCTCGGTATAGGACTCGACCTCCTTGACCCTAACGGAGTGTCGACAACGCTTCCCCGCCCGCAACCAGACACGGTTCGTGAAAGTACAGCTAAAGCAGGCGACGCATCTGGCGGTTGATTCCACGGCATCTTGTTCGCAATTCGTCCTGTCCACGTCTTCTCTCTTTCATCCCTCTCTCTTCGATCTCGCTTCCTTTCAAATACAGCTCGGTATCTCTCATAACTCTCCCTGAAGCCCCGGTCAACGCGTGAAGAAAAAATGAGTTCACCACGTGGATTGTTTGCGGGTGGTATAGGAGCCATAGGAGCTGGTGCATTGGATGGGCGCAGCGTTGGGGATGGTGCTCGTGACTGGCTAGGTCGATGAAAAACAAAAGAGAAGGGGCTGATGGAGAATGTTGAGCGAAGAGGGGGACGTCGGACATTCAGGTACATGTTGAAATTCCGAAGAGCTTTATTCGCATGAGGAACATATCTGCGGCACCGTCGCTAAATCTATGAGTGGCGAATACATTGTATGAAGGCTGACCTATTTGCATATGCAATTTTCTCAGCATACATGCCGCTGGCAAAGAAGAGAAGGAGGGCAGTTACAAGTACGAAGAGGAGCCCTGATGCAAAGTACGGGTGGGGCTTTAAGTTCTCAGCATCCCCGTATACATCTGGAAGTACTTTTCGGAGGAGGTTCGTATAGAGTATGTCTAGAAACGACGTCTGAAGTAGCACTTCGGAGAGGAGGAATGCAATAGCTATCAGAAGATGAAATAGGAACACTAGGAATAGACTCATCAGCGTCTTTAGCAACACAGATATCGCAAAAACATACGCTGATACCTGGACTTTCTGCGTTGAAGCTGAGCGGCATTAGTTTTGAGGCGCTCTTCAAAGAGTAGTAAATCACGATAAGTTGCAGTGTCGTTGGATGGATGAAAGGATACTCTCGATTGTTGACGCTGGTTTCTTGAAGTTGGTGCCATTAGATGTTTAATATAACGGGTACTCGGACTCGAATTGGCCCTGGGACGGACCTAGTTTGCGGCTCTGGGTGACTTGCACCAACCATTGAGGGGAAATACAACTGCACGTGACAACAACTAAATGGAGACGCGACTTGCAGGCCGATCACATGCCGACCTAGTCCGACTTTGCATCGTGTTCGGGTATCGTGAGGTGAGATAGAACAAGGTGGGTTTTGTTCCTCCTTCACTGGTACTACTCTTTTGGCTCCGCCCATAACCGCCGCCAGAACTGAATAGCCAACGTTTTGTCATTGCCGGTGAACTATTGACATGACGTTTACTACTTTTGTTTCTGTCCCTCTGCTCGCGCTGGTCGCTTCGAGTCTTCCAATTTTGCCCGACTCCGAACTGTAAGTTCGTTCATTTGCTCCGATGAGCACCAGTGAGTGACTGTCGTAGGATGTCAGCAGAAATGCAAGATTCTGCGCAGGTAGTTTTTCGTTTACGTTCATCGCATCCAGAGTGAGTCAGGCTTGCATTTATTTTCTGAACATTTTCCTGATACGGGCTATAGTGACTTCCATTGCGACGCTCAAACGGAGATCGGGACCACGTATGCTGCTGCAAATGATGGCTACCTTTCATTCGATGCAGTACATGGGTCGACCACCGCAGAAGGTCTAATGCCTTTTGGTCAACGGATCACGACCGTGATCAGCTCAGGAGATGAAGTGCCAACCACACACAACCTCTCAGACCTCGTCACGAACTATGGGAAAGCAGATTTCTTGACTTCTGCTTCTATCCTCTTCCTCATCTTCTCATGCACTATTGTGCTGCTTACACTGGCCTGTGTAGGCCTAAGATTGTATGCCATCAAACACTTACATACCCAAATTCTTTGGTCTCACAAGGCTTGGCAAAGTCTGCCTCATGTTGAGAATCATGCCGTGTTGTCCTCCTGCAGGAGAAATTCAGACATTGGAACAACTATAGCGCTAACGCAGAGTATACTTGATGAGAAATCCGAGGAACCCCCGTATTTCAGTGCTCGCGCTTCTGCACCATTGTCCTGTGTCTCCATCGCCACCTCCGATGACTTAGGAGAAGACCCAGAGGACGAGAAATTTCACGATGCTCTAGACATTCTGCCATCCCTCGGCGTGCAAGATCCGTCACCTGATTCACCTTCGCAGGATCTTTCTTTGCTACCGATCCCAACGGCACTTGACCCTACCCCAGACGATCGACCCATTCCTTCACAAGCATGTGTACATCCAACAATAGATTCTGAAACTCGTGAACCACCTACACGTCCTTCCTGGTCCATGCGGGTCGCTCGTTCTATTCCTGCACCTCCTTCATCACCCCTTATCCATCCTCGCAGTCGCGCATACCGTGCTGTGCCTGAGTTTGACATTGCTCTGGCGATGCAGCTTAGGCCAGGCCGCGGCGTTGGCGCTGACCCAGCGTGGATGGTGCGCTTCTTAATGGCTATTTTCGGATGGTTTGCTGTTGCGCTTACAGGGAACCAATAAGTCTAGTGCAGGTTGGAATTCTATTTGTATGCCCGCCGACCCTGACTTGCCACGAGGTTCCAATTTATGACTGCCCTTGCAGGGTGTAGGGTGCTGGTGTTCCCTGACACTTCGGCATTTTTGTAAAGGAATCTATTACATGGAAGGAACATCGCATCGCATCCGTCATATCCTGAAAAATATCCGTCTCTATGCCATCAATTGTCTTGCATTTTTCATACCTTTCATGACACCCTATGACACCCTGGTTTGTTCCATAGCAATAGTTCAGAGTTTAGTCTGATCAACTTTCTCGACCACGACCGCATTTTAACCGAACTGGGCGGCATGCAGTACATACGTAATTGCGATCAAGTTTGGCCATTTCAAATGAATTTTCTTCTCCGAGTTCTTACATCATGATGATATATGAGAGCAGGAATGAGTTGACTTGACAGTCAGGTCTATCTTGTGTGCTACTTGCGTGCTTAGGGCCAGAAATCAAGATTCAGAGTGAACACGCGATATGGCAATCTGCGAGTCTTGAGCGCTGACTAATGATAATTGTCAATGTTATGCCATGTTTGTTTGCCTACAGCTAGTACTATTCAACGAGCTTGGGGCTTAAAGGCTCCGCACGAGTATCCTCTGTTCGCCTGTCAATTAGGCTCAAAGGATTACTGTCATCAACACCTGAAAAAGTGTAAGACGCCAGTTCAATTCCATTCAACTTTGATTCAACTACTAGCCAGCAACACGTTACACACGGGGAAGGCGCGTGGCATTGAAACCAATCTACTATGGCTCATGATCGAGACGCCCTTGTAAGCCTGCTTGATTCCTTATGAGATGCTGATGGACGACCAAGGCAGTGGGCGAGTGGTTATGATGAGACAGTAGAAGTTAATCAGCGTGCATTGATCGACAAGGTGTTGGCACGATATTCGGGCGAATTCACAGGTGCGCTATACCTGCTGGTTTCTTGTTTGATCCCGCAGCCCTGACGAACATGCTACATAGTATTCCGTGAACTTCTTCAGAACTCAGATGATGCACAGTCTTCCGCGGTTGAGATATATTTTGAGACAGAGGAATATCTACGACAAAAGAACAGCGAGGATGCGATGCAACCAGAGGACAGTGCGGGTTTCCCAGACCTCAAAGCCACTCCAGTTTGTATTATGTCAATGTTATCGCAACTTCCGTGTTTGTTAATCGATCATTGTAGATTTCCCAGTGGACCTTTCGGAATAATGGATTTGTTTTTCGTGACGAGGACTGGAATCGCCTTAGGAAAATTGGTTTGTGGCGCACTTGAAGCTTGAATAATATAATAATATACTCATTTTGTATAGCTGAAGGAAATCCAGACGAGGAGAAGATTGGCGCCTTCGGTGTCGGTACGCTCCTGCAAGCCATTGATTTAACTCATTTCCTAACGTTCTTGCAGGCTTCTATAGTCTGTTCTCCGTAACTGAGGAACCATTCGTTATTTCAGGAGGTAGAAATTTATTCGGGTATCTTTTTATATTTTTCTAATAGAATCAAGGTCACGGAATGCAATTCTACTGGAAGGACAAAACTGGAGACCAAGTATGCATGTCCATTGCCACTTGATATCAGCTGACCTCTTGAAGCTCCTTGTACGGCGCGGTGATCTCCCATCCAAAGATGTTCTCCAGTCTAATCCGTGGACAACTTTTGAGATGACACTCCGTGAACAGGGACCTGTTCCACAGCCTTTCGATCTAACACGATTCCTTGCAAGCAGCATCACATTCATGGTCCACCTTCGCTCAGTCAGCGTCTTTCTTGACTCTCATCGCCTGGCCCATCTCACGAAATCTTCGGGTGTTCCAAGGGAGCTTGAATTACCCAAAGCGTTGAAAAAGTCTAGCGGTTCAGGTTTGATGAATGTGAAGAGTGTGCAGTCTGCTGGCGAGCACTTCCCTCTGCTACTGGCCGCCTGTATGGCTGATGCACTATTTTAGCTACTCGTATCCAGGCACAAGTCATGCATGCTGTATACGATCTTGGCACTGAGAAACCTCTCGTCCTCCCAGTCGGAGAAACACCCAAAGTCTCTCAAGGTGGTTTTTTCTCGACTCTTCTCAGCACTTTTACGTCACATCATCAGCCCGTACTTGCAAAACCTTTACCACAACCTCAAACTAACAAAGACCCCACGGGAGTATACAACTCAAGTGTCACACTCACCATGTTCAATGCGGACGTAGACGTAAAGCTGGATAAGAAACTTCAGAGCGAACTACACCGATCTACAAAGAAAAACCCGCCCGCTCACTTAAATTACAGCCTGATTTATGTGGGTTTTTGATCCGCGACTTTCATTTGGCTTGTGACTGATTCATTTGCAGACAGGAAAAGACGAGTACAATGTGAGTCTAGATGAGGAGAAGAGCCAACCCGTATCTTGTGGAAGCATTTTTCAGGGTCTCAGAGCTGATTTGAATGGGTCAGTACCCTGTTCTCGGGGACGAGGCTGTGGCTGTAACTCATGCTTATTTGTATAGTGCTGGCCAAGCACATGTGTTTATTGTAAGAGCGATCTCAAGGAAGCGATTACAGTCGACTAATGATCGTAGGGGCACGCAACTGGACAGACAACAGGTATCGGTGGTCACATGGCATCTAGATTTATCCCAACAGTTGAACGGGAGTCAATAGATTTAGTGTGAGTTAATTTACATTACCCCATGCATTCATCTGACCGTATTTCCAGCGACCGTAACGTCGCAAGTGAGATCTATGTGTTTGCCACTGAGTCAATAGCTGATAGTGATATAGTATGGAACAGAGAGCTGTTGTACGTTGGCGGCTATCTGTGTCGAGCAGCATACGAGATAGAGCTCGAAAACATTCGGATGCTCTGGAACGAAGCCTCGAGTTCATCCAATACGAACGATTTTCATCCAGATCCACAACTCGGCAACTGGCTGCGCGATCGGTTCTTGCATGTCGTCAAATTTTTCACTTTCCATATCTCAACACCTTCTTCTGATGTTGCACGTTTCCTCGAGACCGCCTTCTTTGGTTGCTCCACTTTACCCCTCAAAGTCCTTTCGACGACAGGTGTGCGCGATGCTTCTGATGTGCGCGCTCCCGACCCCATGTTTTCGTCATTCCTCAAACAACTACCTGTCCTTCCCGCCTCCGTTCTGTCTTCTGCTCCTCTTGCCATTAGAACTCTGCAAAGTAAAGGACTGATCACGGATATTACATTTCCGGATGTTCTGGCTCAACTTCGTCAACATCCACTCAACGAAGAAGAACTCATCGCCTGTCTCAAGTGGCTTGTCGGACAGCAAAATCCGACGCAGGATGCTACGCGCGCTCGCACTGAGCTTCTTCATGCAACTATCCTCAGTCTAGGCTCAGGAGAGGATGCCAGGCCGATTCCTCTTTCGATGGTGCAGTACTTCATTCATCAGCGTATGATTCCGCTTGATGGGCCCTTACCCGATACTCTCATGCCTCTGAGCATCACAAAACACTTCACGCAGGAACAGCTGAGATCTTTTGGGTGGCGAGAATTTTCGATTCTCGACTGGATACAGTACATCTTCAGACCAGACGTTATGAATGCAAATCCAGCACAAGACGTAACCAGGTCTCCAGAATGGGCTGAGCGAGTCTTGACAGTTTTAGCTCGCACATGGCCATCGTCGTCCAAGGAATCGCATGAAAGGATCAAGGCTATACTCGTCCAAAAATCGTGCATTCCGACATCTTCAGGTCTACAAAAACCACAGCTGGCGTACTTTCCAGGCGCCAATATATTCAACGATTTGCCTGTCGTTACTTTTACATCTGGCGGTGCTCTCAAGGGTAATGTGGAGAAGCTGCTTTCCTTTGTTGGCGTCCGGAAGCATGTGGACCTTCAGGTCGTCTTTGATCGGTAAGCCACTACGTATAATATCACATCAAGTTCCTTACATTCCGGCAGAATGGTCAAAACTGGGGACTGGACAATCTCAGATCTAATAACGCATCTAGTAACTATCCAAAGCACATTAACTCCGGATGAGATTACCAAACTCCAGATGACGTCTGCTTTCTCAAGGGAAGGCGAGAACGCTCTTTCAGGAAAGAAGTCGCGATATAGGGCCAGTGATCTCTACGAACCATCTATCACAAACCGGCAGCTTGGTTTGCCGATTATCGATTGGGGTGAGAAGACCAAATGGCGAAGCAGTTCCGAAGAAGGTTTGTATCTTCTCTTGCATGTCGCTCCCCCATTTGAGATTATGTTTTCCTACTAGCAAAGCTTCTCCATCGACTGGGCCTGCGAATATGTCCTCCTTTGGACTCGACCATCAAACTCTGCGCTTCGTCGGAGCTAGAAATTCGTTCTGCAGCATTCAAATATCTTATAGACAGCATTCCTTCCAAATACCCGGATTACAGACGTGAAGATTTTGGTCATGTTGCCTTCATACCAGCAGTAGATAACTTCGGGCCTTGTATGAGGACTCCGAACGAGGTCAGCGGGCACGTATACATCATGAATCTGAATTGATGTGTCGCGCTTGATAGGTATTTGCATCACGTCAGTGGAAGGTCCTCGGGTTTTCAGTCGTCGAAGATGCCGTTCGCGATATTGCAGTAAGTAAACTAGGCTTAAAGGAACACCCACCCGCTACTAGGATCGTGGCATTACTTGAGAAAACATCTCCTCAAGATCAGAACGTTGCTCGTCGATGGTTTGAAATTTTATCAGGCCACGTTGCAGGTTTGCTTTGCTTAGTACACGTAGGCACCTTACTGATAGTCATACAGACTTCAGTTCATCTCAATTGTCAATAATTTCGGGGCTTCCAATCGTTCCCACGCAGGTAGAATCTGGGTCCGAGGCACTGCGTTGGCTTTCCCCTGGCCAGTGTTATCTTGGAGGGCCATCGAAAGGGCAGTTCCACTCAAAGTTGTTCGTCTTTGTGGATTTTGGCCCTTCCGGCAACAGCTTTTTGAGTGCATGTGGCTCGAAGCAAGAACCCTCTGTAGAAGAGGTAGCTAGCATTTTGGTCGCCGATCCTCGAAGATTCTACGACTTGGCGGGTGGTTATGAGAAGTGTGTGACCCAGCTTTCCGCTACCATGCACACTCATTTTCTCTTCAGTTACCTCGTCGAATTGCGTAACTTGGCTGTCAACGCTCGTCTTTTATCTACAAGCGCGCTTGCCCGAATGAGAGTTTCTCCCATTTTGCTCGGTTTTCGACGGCAAAGAAAGTCTCGAAAGGAATCAAACAAAGCCCTTAACCTCGATGAGGAAGACTGGGAGCTGCTTTACGATCTTCGAAAACCCTTGGATGTTGTGATTGCGGACGATATTAATGCTTACCAGATGTTCGGAGAGTCTATCTATACTGCACCACAAGAGGATCTCGTCGAAAGTGTGTCTCCGGTTCTCTACTGAGGTCAATCTGACTCCCGCAGACTTCTATGTAACTCTAGGTTCCAAACGCCTCAGCGTTATCGTGAAGGAAGACTACAGGGTCAACTCAGAGATGAAGCATAACAAGTCTGCGGTTGATACGCGTGCGCTGCTGCTAGAGAGGCTGCCGTTGTTCCTCCATGAACACACACATACGCGTACCAAGGTTTCTCTCAGCTGGCTCTCCAACCAGGAAAATTTCAAAGTCAGAGTTTTTGGCAAATTGACTGTTGTGAAATCGCTTTCCTTTGGAGATAATACTTTGAAAAGGGAGCAAGATGCATCGGCGGTTGCTAAGCGTTCGGGCCATGGACCTATTGAGCTATGGCTTTCAGGAAGCACGCAAGTGGATATGTATGAGTAGGTGTCTTAAGTTATGATGAATCAACTGCAGGTTAATGTGGCTCGTGTAGAGTAGCGACATCGTTGTGTCGCCTACTGTTCGAGACGGTAAAAGTGAATGACGCACTCTTGTTCATGACTATCCTTTCGACCGACTTGAAAGCTCTGAAACGGAGGGGTTATAACGGTGTGTCCCCTAGTTTCTTCGTTTTACTGAAACTCTGATGTACGTCTCAGTGGATAAGATTTTGAGACAACAACAAAACGACCGAACATTAGTGGAGTCCAGAGGAAGTTCCACACGGGTACCCGCACCTGACCCACGCATGAGTCAAAGTTTCAAGTCTGAAACGCGTTCATTGTCTCCCCCACATGATCGCACTAGAGTTCCAGGGGACTGGAATACTTCACCTCCGAAGGCAGTAGCATCGAAACCCTTTTTGCCACCCGCTCCAGCTCCACCCCTTATTACAGCTCCACCAGTACTACCAGCAAAGTCGTCTAGTCCAGATGGGCCCCCTCAACGTACAGTCGACAATGGAGATGTCGTACGACATCCTAGGATTCCAAATGTTGTGAACAACACACTGCAGAACATTAAGCGCAAGATACCTGGCTTCAACAGTCCATCAGAAGACACTCTTGCTCTCTCACAGGGGTCCCTAAATCCGAGGTAAGAGTGTCATTCGTTAGGGCGAAACGACATTTTTGAATCAGAGATGTCCTAGGACACCTCCAACTGTGACTCCCCAAAGCGACATTCGTGAGCTTGGACATGCTTGTCATAATACCTGCCTGACATGTTGCTAGGATCCAATGTTGCGATGGCGATCAAAGGCTGCAGACCAGAGGAAGGGAAGTTAGTACACAACAGACGCGAGATGCAAACAATCAAGGAATCTCTGGATGAAGGGTATTGTGACGTCTCCGGCCATGTCGCTGAGCTTGATTACATTGGTAAGTAGTGAATTAGGTCCTGAGCTTAATGACACTAATTGATGTGCAGGTGTTATGGGTACAATGAAAATCTTCATCGCTCGGAGTGAGTTTCCCTCTGTCCTACACGATGCAGTATTCACAGTCTGTTGCGCAGATGTTCCCGAACCCCACACCTTCATTACGAGGAAACATGATTCTCTCGCGCGCTTCATTCATGTTGTCACACCCCTTGCAAACGTTTATAGTCTTCCGATGACCGCACTTCACATCTTTTATGACCTAGAGGGCGGCTTGATCGCTTTTAATCGGAACGGCAGTCTCTTTCTTAATTACCGCTTCTTCGAAGCATGGCGTGCGTGTGCATACTTGAAGCTTCACACTTTCCTAATGCTGTCAAATGTAGATGATCAAGACGTAAAGAATGCGAATATCAATCAGGCTTATATTTCCTGGTAAGGCATCATCACTCCTTTGAAGTTATCCAATCAATTATCTGTCCCAGGTACTTCACGCTAGCCCACGAAATCGCTCACAACCTGGTGCAACCCCATAACTCTGAGCATGAGTTTTACTTCTCTGCGCTCTGCGAAGCTCACATCGTGCAATTTGCTCAAATCTTATCTCAGCAACCTGGCAGGCCGTGAAACTGATACGTAATTAGACAATAATCATTTCGCGTACCGGACTCGAATCCAAATAGACGCATCTATCATTCACAGAAAGCTGCTGTTGCGATTATTTTTCTATTAGGAAACATTACAGTGGTGTTTCGTCATTTCCAAAGTATTATAGAATTAAAGAATATCATCACGAAAGGTTTGTGGTCTTGCAATACGGCTTAACCAGCAGAGGAAGTTGGTGTTCATTCTTTGGGTCACTGCGCAAGAACGGCCTCTGTACGATTGAAGACCTCTTTCCGACATCCGAAGCAGGAACAGCAAGCTTGAACTCGAAAGCTCGAACCAGGGTAAAGAGAAGTGCTTTCATCCTGTAAAAGGTCTTTATCGGTGGAAATAAAATGGAAGGCTGCGGCAAACATACTCCACTAATGAAAAGCGATACCCAATACATGCACGCGGACCACCAAGGAACGTCATGAGATGTCCCCAGACCCCAGGAACTTGTGATGTTGCCTCTGGAAGTGATGCCCAGCGGTCAGGATTGAACTCTTTTGCATCGGTGCCCCAAATCGCCTCCGATCTGTTGATTGCCAAGATGGGAATAAAAATTGGGTCCCCCTTGCTGATCCTGAGGTAACTGCGATGAGATATCGATGATCATTGGAAGGGACGCTGGCAACGTACTTGATCCCATTATGAACCACTCCATATTTGTCCGTAAAAGGCGTGTCCACTGGAAGGATGTCGTCTTTCATGGCGATCCGAATTGTGCTAGGGACAGGGGCGTGCAAACGAAGTGTCTCGCGTACGACCGCCTCAAGATACGGGAGCGCTACGAGTTCATCCATGGACGGAGTCTCGGTCTCCACTGTCAAGAGTTCCTCCCGGAGCTTGGTTTGAATGTCCGGGCGTAGGCAGAGCGCATAGAGTGCCCAAGTTGTTGCCATGCTATTCGGCTGTGTAAGTGTGGATTATCTTATACAACAATTGATATCCGCACCTCGTGGTCTCATGCCCTGCAACCAAAAAAGTCGGAACCTCTGAGTACACCATAAGCGCTCGCACGCATAGTTCCCAATGACAACGTACGTGCAAGTACATCCTCGTCCGATAGCCTCTGGTTTTCCGGAATATCAGTGGCCATATTGGCACGAACGAGCAAACCGAGTAAATCGCGCCCTTGAAGACTGCTCTTCTCAATGAAATCACCTTTTTTAGCGCTGAGAGAGGATATGACAGCGGCTTTAGCATTATGCAGGAGCTGGCTGCCGATGCGACCCATCGTGTTTTGGGCTGCATCTATCTTGCGATCACGATCAGAGGGCTGGAGGGAGTTAGTGACAATTTATGTCGCAATGGTGAACTTACAATCCATCGGAGCAATGGAATCCATGCCTTAAGCTTTGGGAGGATGCTAATCTGCTGACTAGCAGAAAACATAACCGAGAAAGCCTGATTAAGCTCATTTGGTGTATCGGTTGCATTCAGGGCGTTAAACTCATAGTTAAAACCTATGATACTCATTCGGTGCTGGTAGGAAGTTCCTTCGAAAAGGACCTACCTGCAAGTCCGATGACGTCCAACGTCATTTTGCTCAGCCAGGGCATGACATCTATCCGAGCTGCGTGTTCACTAACGGTCATGGTAGACCAGACGTCTCGAAGCTGAAAGACAGCGACGTCGTCATCTATATCCATGTCTAGTGAGGAACAAACTAAGCTTACCTTGATCGATTTACTGAAGAATATGTCCGTTAGCGTGCGTATCTGAGCAGGTCCAAATGCGGGGTTCTTTGGAAGACATATTTAATTGGTCCAAGGCAAACAGAGGTGAATTGTACCATGATCCTTCTCTGAAACATGGCGTCAGCATGGTGAAGTTGAGATGCGTGTCAAAACAAACCTGCTGACGATGTTGAGCTCCTTGAGACCGAAATGAGTGGAAATGGAAATATCATGCAGCCGAGATCGCACCTTCAACGAATAGGACACCTGAGATAATATCAGATAGCCCGGGATAACAGTAGACACACTGGCACGCACCTTCGCCCACAATTCTAGCAAGATTATACCGGACTTGTGACGGTTTCTGGTAATCGCTACTATGTGTGAGAACATGGTTCAGTGCACGGGTGTCCATCGTGAATAACCGGTCTGACTGGGAAAGAATTTCAAACATGGTAAATTTTGTAGCGCAGGAGGAATTGAACATACAAAGAAGAGCCCTTTGTATTTAAGGGTTGTTCCATACTGCCCCACCCACTGCTCGTGAAGGACTGAATTCTCCTGCGAGTTTTCAATGAAGACTGCATCATGGTAGTTCGATGGATTACTGTACCGCGCTGAAAGTGTCCTTCAAGTTCCCGTATAGCCAGCTTGTTCCTCTTGGGCCTGGTAGTGTGCGCAGTGAGGACCTAAGAGTGTGCCAAACTCGCTCTCCTAACTTCCAACATCCGAATGCGACGAGTGCAGAGCTTGTTGAAAGGACAAGTTTCCAAAGGATGTGGGTGACCATGGTGCGGTACATGAAGTTGCAGTTAGTTACTGACAGCGCTGGTCCTCATATTAGGATACGGCAAGGATACGGCATTTAATTTATATTCCATCAGCAAAAGTGCTCAAACCTGACGAGGCCTAACAAAACCACATACGACCTTGCGAATATTGGAAGGCCTGCGATACCTTGCGAGGAAATAGCCCCGTCTTGGATGGCCTTCTTAGAGTGCATCTAGGATAGCTTTTCGAGGATGTACGAGGTAGGTTGTAGTGATGGCCAGGTCCGGTTCTGAACCGTTTTGAACCTGACCGAAGTCCGGTTCAAGGTTCGGGCAATACATCACAAAAATTGCGCAACTGAGAGATTACCCGATATGGACGATAGTGTGGCTGAACATATGACCAAACAAGTCCGTGTGATGTCATCAACACCCCGACGCGACATTTGAATGCAGCAATTAACTCAGAATGAGACCTCCCACCTCGCGATACTATCATAACGACATTAAGTAGATGATTCTTGTATCTACATGACATATCCTAGATACTAAAATATGTACACAATGTCGTATAGGTACTGTAATCAAAGTTTTTGCGCAACATACAATGAAAACGAAAATTTGATGCGCCGAGCGTTCGATCGATCGAGAAGCATGCTAAATACATCAAAGTGCGCCATATCCTTCCTCTGCAAGCACGTCATCGTCAAGCTCCTCTCCTTCGTCAGCCATGACTCTACCCTCGTCATCACCTTCTTCATCACTGCTCTCGCTGTCAGCATTGTCATCCTCGATATCCTGCCACTCCTCCACTGTATCAGCCACGTCTGATACGTCGGCAATGATTTCTTCAAGCTGATCACCCTCTTCCGATTCTTCGGCTCCATGTTTCTCATGTTGGAGAATATTGTCCCAGTCTCTGGTAGCTTTATGGCCGATTCCACCACCATGAAACCTCATGAACAAATCTATATACATGATGTAGATATATCAGCCTTAGTTGCAAGAATAAATAAAAAACAAATGCGCACATGTTCACATATTGAAAACGGCAGTCAGACTCAGGATCTTGAGGATCCGAATGATGTTGAAAACTGGGAATCAAATGAACCCCACAAATGACAGAGTCTGGATCCAAGAATCCATATGTGTCAGGACTGTCTTCATCAAAAAATTCGAGGCGCTGGAGGCATTTTGCAGCCCAACCTGCAGGTGAACTATCCCGTCTGAACCATCGGACAAATAAGAAGTCCATCCGAGTTGGGTGTGAGTACGTCTGAGTGTTGTCCTCATGGTATTCAACATTGATATGAAAGATCCCGATCACACGGGCATACCAGTATGGATGAATCTTCTCATCTTCGTGGGAGAGTAGCATAATGTCAGCACAAGTATGGGGATTGATGGTGTCCTGTTCGCGTTGTAGATCGTAGGTTGTATAGTCGACGCGCAAGATACTGTGATGGTATATCTTGTTGTCTGTGAATAGAACCAAGGTGCGATCAGCATCGGAGAAGTCATGCCCATCTCTGTCATATGCAAAATTGCGAAGTCGAGCAAGGAGATGGTCCTTGAGTCATGGAATAAACTCCTAAGAAAATACAATGAGAATGTGAATACACATGTACAAAAATAGCTTACCTTGATTGCAAGATCAGGCAAATCTCCAATGTCTCTGTGCTCGATTAACCAAGAGGTGATGTCATCATTTGTGCGAGCATATGTTGCAATTGAATAATGATCCAAAGGAGACATCCGGGTGCGTCGTGGTCTCGAAGTTTTGCGTAAGCGTGCCAGGTAGCAAGGTCGAAAAGGAGGTCAAGAACAACTGTATCATGTTCAGGAGGGAGTAGTCCTTCAAATACTGGGATAGTGCACTTGAAATGAAAAGCCCATCAAATTCTGATCTGAATGTCTGATCAGATTGATCTTACCTGCAACATGTGTTACGACTTGGATGGTATCTGTTGGCGACGCTCAAACAGAGCGTGTGTCGTCAACGGTCGAGGACGTCCTTGGGCTTGCCCAAGGTTAGGGGTCTTACTTGGCGAGACTTCGGCAAGTAAGATTTGACGCCTATGTCCAAATCGGGTAGCTTACATCAAGCAGGTGCGAGACGATAAGCTATATCGGCCTAGGCTTATGACACCTGAAGGTTAATCGTAAGATCGTCGGTTAATTAGAAGGACAGAAGTCCAACTAGTTAACAGGGGCTTTGCTCGTCGATGAAGTCGATGAGTAAAGATCGAGACTATAGGCTTATCTGCGAGGAGCAGATAAGAAGATAGAATATAGACTGCTGGCGAGGCAGAAAGGATCACTCTGGTGAGAGTAGGAGGTCAAGAACCAAGTAGATTCAAGTTAGGGAATATAGTACATGGTAGCGAGTTTATATAGAGGACGGGAGACGTATTAGTGGGTGATAACTCGTACTACCGGGAGAGGCAATCGGTAAAGGGTATAACCATAACAGGAAGGCATGTTCGGTTGAGGTAGAACATGCTAGATAAGAAAGTGAGTCAACGATCGAAATAAGAAGTGAAACGCGCAGGGGTACGATCGTGCAACTGCGGATCTAAGTATAAGTTGCATGTGCGACTGCACACCGAGTCAGAGATCAAGAAAGGGAAAAGGGCAAAGGGGATGCGTCGTGCATCAGATCATAGGTTACCGTCCGGACGGTAAGGGCAAGGGGACTGTCCACAGGATTAGTCAGGTGGTGGGACAGAGCATGGATATGCTTCGTCAGCAAAAGGATCCGGCCAGATGTACTGGCTTTCCTGAAGCGACAGGTAGAGAGCGAAAGGAAATGCGAGGATGACGAGGATGACAAGGGTAAGGTCGGGGTAAGGGTATGACGCGAGGGCTGATACGAGGAGGATTAGGAGAAAAATGGTAGGGGCCCAAGCGTCTAGATGTTCTTGTAACAACATGTCTTCGAAATCATGGGCTGCCAGATGCTTCATCGCAGATGCATTTTTATGGAAACGTCTGATCGTTCCCCTGCCAAATGTAGGAACTTGACGGTACCTGTATATAGTCTTATAAGTGTTGTGTTACTGTGGCGAAAAACACTATGACTTACCTGAAATTGAGATCTTTGACTACTGTACCACCCACAGCAAGAAGAATGCACATCAGATGTATGAAAATAGCTTTCCACACACCCAACTCAAACTCGTGAAGCAAGTCCACGACAAACATTGAAAAAAAATTGAATGTATATTTGAGGAACCGTATAGAGAATGTGTTCTGATATGAAGTATTGAGGTATATATATAAGATTCATACATAAATTACTTACCCGAGTTGGAACTAGTGACTCGTCTTGTAAAATCTTCTTGATGTGTTGGCCGTTGATACCAACACCACATTTAAAAATGAGCCTGCAGGCTTTTTCAATTTTGTGATGACGTCATTCGTCATCAACACGCTGAGTTGCTTGGTGCTTCTCAAGATCAATCTTCAGTCCCATATTGGGTATGTCTTCTTTCTTGACAAGGCAGCGGGGGCAAGGACATTCGCCGAGAAATTTGATGCAAGCAAGTAGAATCCTGTAACAATAGACATAGAATGAGACACAAGTATAAGAATTAAAATCAAAACACGTACTTTTCGGGATAGTCTGTGGAGTAAGTAAAGAAGCAGGGGAAAACACGTCGAGTGATACCATCACCACATCGAATGACAATACCATTTTTGTAGGTGTCCATGAATTTTTCATCCAGTAGAAGTGCCCATATGGCTTGCATGAGCTCACGTTTGCAGTGAGTATAGACATCACTGGATGATGCCTCGCCGAAGAGATGGCCATAATGGTCTTGGAAGTCATCAGGAAGCTTACTACATCTGAATGAGTATAATCAAATTAATAGATCACAGATGCAACTTACATTAGGAATATATGCAACATGATGACAGGCGGACACTGTTGGCTTGCCTCGCGTGTACTTAGATTGATTGCCAAAACAGAGGTAGAAGGACCAGAGAGACACATCTCCGAAGCTGGCAAGATGAGTGCTGTCAGACCACATCATCAGCAAGGCTACGACTTGCTCGAGATTATCGCCTGGATCTTGGGGAAGTGCGTTAATCTCCTCGTAGGCTTCCAGGAAAGAAGGCGAGGAATACGCCTCAGCTGTTGACATTTATAACATGACCTTCGGAGATCTTCCATTGCTGACGGAAAGGCGTTAAATGAAATGTCGATATGATCTTGTCCTCAAAGACGGATGTAATAATGTCAGTGAGGGAGCGGTGATGAACACCCAGGATCTCCAATTCTGGGGCTTCTTCTTCAGATGCGAATGCGACCTTTTCTTTAGGCAGGCGTATTTTTACTGAGGAGCAGCGCCAGCCATTCTCCACACAAAATGGGTTAGATCTGTCTTGAAGATACACATTCATAAGCTTCTTCTCACGCACATCATCAAAGACACGCATGTCTTCTCTCTTGTATTCATCATTATCTAGAAACAACCGTGTGAGGCATTTCATTTCGGCACTCGATTTGGAGTTCATGCCAGAATACTGCCAGCACATTAGAAGACCTGCAGTCGGGCTGCTGAATGGGGAGAAGATATCTTCAGGCCGAATGTCTTGGGAGGGAAGTCTGGGAACAATCTGAGATCTCTCCAAATGAGGGTTGTGCTGTGTTTCGAAGGTTGGGACATCGGCGATCACATCAAGGCCTTCAAAGGGTATGAGAGTCGGTTGTTGTGCATAGACACGGAAAAGACCCAGTGCATCTGGTGCAGTCTGGTAGGGTACAAGTAAGGGCTGGTCGTCAGGGAGGTCATTGATGGCTCGATTGGGGGGGGCTGTCTGGCGGAGGGGGTATATGTGGGAGATCAGTAGGTCCAGCTGGGACAAAGTCTGCATAACGAGCAGGCATGCAGATCTGTCAGCCAGAACGGGCAGAGGTAATGGCAGGTGCATCAGGGATAGGTGGGATTGGGAGCTCCGGTTCCGGAATGACGGTGTTAGAAGGTCCTGCAATATTTTCATCCTTGTAGAGTAATATTAGTCCAATCGATCATAAATTTCATATGACATACCTCGTGTACATCAAACCATCGATCATTGTCAATGACATCGACATCCATCTGTTCAGCTAGACTTGGAGACGACCTACAAGGACCACGACTTGCATTGCTGCCTTTTGGTGAGGCAGACTCACCATGAGCACGTTTCCTCTTGTTCTTCTGACATCTTTGCTTTTCCAGGTGGCGCTGCTGTTTATAGACATCAGCATCAAGGTTTTTGCTGGCATCACACTGAGCCTCATGGTTGCTGAGGCTTTTCTGAGTCATGAAGGCCTTTGAACAGCCGAGGCAGGTGAGGTTGTCCATGGGATGCAGACTCGAGCACAGTATGAACACAAGGATTTATATTATAGCATATAGTCAACATATGTCATAAGAAACTCAAGGACTTAGCAGGAATAAGTAGATCTAAGATACTGCAACTCTTCTCCAAAATGTCCAACTCCTTCCCTGTAATGTTGGATCGTGTGTTGAGCTATCACTGCCGGTTTGATGTCAGCTAGAACAACAGGAAAAAGATTCAATAGACGCACCTATTACAACCTGTGAATTGAAGGAATCAGTGAATCAGTCTAACTCCCTGCCTACAAAGCTATCACCGTGCACCTGCACCCAATCCGCAGGTAGGGTGGATCCCCAGATGGTACAGGTCACCTGAAAGTGGGGTCTATATATCAGAACAACATCTGAGATAGCAATTAGGACTTCCATACCTTTGATGTGACACCCAGCCCTGAACTCCAGTGTGCTTTGGATGCTGCTAGCCTGAGAATGACAGGCTTTTCTGAGTGGTGAAAGCCTTCAAACAGCCGAGGCAAGTGAGGTCGTCCATGGAATGCAGACTCGAGCATAGTATGAACATGAGGAAGGCAGTGCATGATTATGATTGTCAACCGGATATGATGAACTTGAAGATGATCCAAAATGTTCAAAGTTCGACTGAGCAGTAAAACAGTGGGAATTAAGTCACGTGCTTGATTATCTGAGATTGCAATCCCCATATGTTGATCACTTGCAACTCTATCTTCCACTATTATCACCATGTTGCAACTATGCCGCACAAACACTCCAGATCCCCCTATTCTTTGGATAGTGGTAGCAGCAGTGATTCATCGATCTCATTGATGGAGTGCACATATGTTCGCCCCAAGAAGTCTTCCAAAAAACGTGGGCACTCGAGCAAAGGCAATCAGAAGGCAAAGTAAGTTCCATATTCAAATTCATTACACCGAGATACTATAGATTACTGATATTGAACAGGAAAGCCAAGGTGAACAACAACTTGAATCTCGAAGTTCCGGAAGAGTTTCTTGCGGCAGCACGTGCAATGGCACGTTGTGTCAATTTGTTTTGCAATATGGAGAAACTCTTAAGGGTAGGTGCTCTCCTGCAGCAAGAGCAAGCCACGGAGAATGGAGAACTTGAAGAGTCCGAGGCCGAGCGTAAGTCCCGGAAGAAAAGACTTTCGAAACTGTAAGTCCCACTTTTGGTGTTTTGAGCCTACACTCAGATCTGCCTTTTTTAGTTCAACTAATACCATCGATCAGTACGAGCGCAGCTATCAACAGTTGCTTCAATTGGCTCTGGGACTCGGATCACTTATCACTGATCGTGTCAAGTCTCAGGAACTCGGTCATATCATGCGAAAGGTGAGTATATGCTACCTATATGCGCATATACTGTGTACTAATATACTATTTAGATGAATGCTATCATCAGTGGGACACGTTCAGATGATGCAACTTGCTTGAAGGTTCAAATTGGGCACTATGCAGCCCCTGAACCATTGAAAGAGGCTGTAAAGCCGACTATCTACAATGGCGGCTCACTGTCAAGGGTGTATATGGGCATCAACCACCCTGTGCTGGCTTCCTTCCTTTGTCCTATATCGGCACTTAAAGACTTCAATAAAGATCCTGCACAGTAAGTACTCTATTAGTTCTAGGTTTGTCACTGATGTTCTGTGTCTTAGGGCTAGAAAGTGGATGGCAATAGGACAGATTCGCATGACTGCGATCAATTTCCCGGTGTTTCTATGGGCCGGCAATCCACCTGCCAGCAACTACAATGAGGATGCCATGCACGAGGGCCTGTTCCAGGGCTATTTCCTCGAGCGCATAAGTGTTTAGTTGATGACATATGTTTTTATCTCACTAACATTCTGAATCACTAGATAATGCGTCATATTTTTACAGGTCCATCTACTGCATTAGGCGACGACTCGTGCGCTATGCGTTCATGCAACGTGTCCCTGCATGATATGACTACCATCGAAGCGGAGCATATAGCATATGCTTGCGTTCAGGTGAGTTTTCTTTTCATTCACATACTTAATACATCTGAATTATTGGTTTAATGTACTAGGCACGCTTCGCCATCAGCAACAAGAACAAATGGTTCGAGGCAGATGGTGAGTTCAATAACCGAGCCTTCTACTACAATATCATCGACTTCATTTGCGAGTGCGAGGACAGAGATTGGGCAGAGGGACTTCTCAAATGGTGGAACAGGTATGTTTTTTTTTTCACATTTTACCTAACTGATTACTTTTGCCTTAAGGGCATTGTTCAAGAACGAAAACAGACGCGAAGGTGGAATGGCCATAACTGACGACAACGGACCAGGCGACATGGCTGGATCTTCCTCGGCTCTGGTCAATGGTCTGGCCAAGATGCGAGCGCAGATGGCCGCTCGTGCAAGTGCAGCCAAACAACCTGCAGCACCCGAAACACCCAGACCTACCATCCCTACACCACCTCAAAGTTCTGTCACCCCGGATCTGGAACCTCCTTCAATGTCGATCAATCAATCTCCCAGGCCCCAATTGGCAAACACCCCCAGCCCATCAAAGTCGCCTGCACCCAGTGAACTGACACCAAACAAAGCTCTGTCTGATGGCGATGACATCAGTACCATCAGAAAGGGCAAGAAGAAAGCACCAGGTCATCCCAAACGTGTGGCACGCAGGAAATAGATCGGTATGTTTACAATATTTGCGATCGATTCATCAGAATTTTCATCTAATTACTCGCTCCAGGCTCTATTATGCTTCCTTCTCATCAAGGAAGAAGCCCCATCGCTCTGGACTTGGCGACTGCTTCTCAAATCTTTTTCAAATTGGACTTTGCCTCATTCTCACGCTGGGATTTTTGATGTTGTGTTCTCGTTACTTCTGACATTGCTTTGCATGTTTTCTCTCATTCAGTGACACCCTGCTAGTGCAGCAGGTTCTTTACATTGCAGCGCCTTACAATACTTTGTACTATCATGATGACAATTAATATTTGACTTTGACTGAATATCTCTGTGTGATTCACAATGTCTGAATAATCTAATTGAGATAATAATCTATTTGCCTAGAACACGTTGTACACGCTACGTCCATTGGAAATTTCAGGTTCTAAGTCTGCTCAGACATACTAAACCCTAACCCTGATATTTCTGACAGTGTCGACACCATATATATACCTATATATTGTTAGGTCTAGTATGAGCAATTTTTGTGATGTAGGGAGGACCGAACCGTTGGTCCAGTCCACGGTTTGGGGACATGCAGAATCGCAGAACCTGTTCTGAACCTGTTCGAACCTGTTCGAACCGATGGCAAGTCAGTATGTAGTTTAAGTGTAGTACTTATAGGCAGAGATGACGAAACATTTGGTATCCATATCGTACATAATGCAAAAAGAACAGTTCGGAATGCATCAGCATAAATGAGGGTAGAATCACCAGTAACTGTATCATGGGCACTAGATGAGCTGTGGTGGCGGTGGAATAAATGCCTGAGAAGTGTGCTTCTTTGCGGTTCTGAGGAGTGGGAATGGCCTTGTGCAGAGGACTGAGAACAAAGAGGTCAAGAAAATGAAATTGAAGTGATAGCGATGATGCATGTAAGCTGGTGAGACTCCATCAAAAAAACCATGGGGTACCTGACAAGCAGGTGGACGTCGTTGGACCGGAGGTCGTGTAGCATTAGCCAGGATCGATCACTATGACATTGTTTAGATGTGTGATTCTCTGCTCAGGAAGGAAAATCAAGGAAAATGAGAGAAAGAATGCAAAAACAAAAGACACGCAATTGGAAATGAGACCATACACAGGAAAGCTATAGAAAGTCTTCGCATTGTCTGGAGGTGGCAGCTCATGAGTCACACTGTGATTGTACTCCTGTACAATGCCTGGGTCTGATTCAGAACATGCAGGTGCCAATGCAAGCCAGGAGAGTGCAAGTGCTGAGCACGAGTACTAAGCGAGTGAAAGTAGCATTTAGTATTACATGATGCATCTGTTGTTGGGCATGTTTCAATATAATTTTTCTTGACGAAATTTTTATATATAGTTTGGATGGTCTGGTTCTCAGTTCAAACCCTCACTGAACCAGAACCAGACCATTTTCGGACCGAACTGGACTTTTCCATCACTAGTAGGTTAACCTTGTGAGGGTGCTAAGGCTGTGGAAGCTTGCAAGGGTATACTAGGCCTTGCTAGATCACTCAAGGTTTATATACAATAGAAGGCTTTATGAGATCATGCGTGTTAAGTGTACTTTGAAAGGCCTCGAGAGGCAATGCATTAGTGTACAGTACTAAAATACATCATTTGTACGAAGTCTGGGCCACAGTAAAGTCCAGAGCGTGATCGAGTCGATGGCAGTGGTCAACAAGCAGCAAAAACGAGCAATAGGGAATGAAACAGCAAGAAAGTTCATGGTCCTAGTAACCACTCTTGCGTTGACCGGAAGTTCGATGTGGGGCGTCCGGAGCCGTAGTAGTTTTCCTCCTTCCTTTTTGCTTTGAGGGCTGAGTGAGGGGTGGTGGAGTGGAGTTGTTGTTGTCAGTCAGATCTGACAGTGGGGATGAGGGGCGTGGAGGTGATGGTGCAGTTACTGGCCAGGACTCCTAATCATGACATTAACAGAGTGAAAAAAAATAGACCTAGTGGCATACCCCAATCATACCCCACTGCTGCTCAGTCATGAGCTCACCTACTGAATACTCACGCTCATTGCGAGCAGTACAACGAGGTTTTGGCTTGGGTTTCAGCTTGATATGCAGAGGCTGGTCCTCATCATCATGGTGAATAGAGGCACTTGCAGGACAGTGTTGCTCGCTTGGCCAAGGTTGTTGATCCTCTCTAACAGAATCTGCAGGGCTATGGCCTGCTTGCATTGAGGCAGGAGCTGTATTGTGGTCAGCAACCTCAATGGAGTATCAAGGCTTGAACTTTGGTGGCAGTGGCCTGGGGATGTGGGGGTCAGACCCGAGCTGTTCCTGAGCATTGAATTCTGAGCGGTAAGTTGGTTTTCGAGCTGGTACCAGTTCGTCTTCTTCGTTGTCCGAAAAGATTACACCATGACGGTGCTGAGGCAGGGACTGGTTAGGCAGTGACTGCTGTTGCCCATCCAGTTGAGGGTGGGCTTGTTTCGGCAGTGTCGCTGCAACCTCTTCATCATTGTCATTGTCATTGTCGTAAGCTGAAGCATGGCGCCGAGTGTTGCCCTTTTGAGGATGTGGTGAGTCGTCTTCAGCAATCGACTCGAATATGACAAAGCTTTAGCTAGCTTTACCAAATGTACAATATTAAAAATATATATCATAATTGCAGATCATATGACAAAGGAATAGATAGGCAGACTACACTGGTGAGATCTCCCAAGCTGTAACATTGATAGGTCTATGGTACCATATTGTAGTCTACTAACATACTGAGTGTTGTTGTCAGAGATATCTATTCCTGCATAGGTAGCTTTCAATAGACAAAAAACCAAAACCACTGACAATGTGCCAAAGGATGACATTGAGTTATCATACTCCACCAATGTGCTATTTTTCAACCAAGTATGTCTAACTTTTAGATAGGCAGCTTCCAATGACAGAAGCTGCACAAAGCTGCAATCGCTGACAGTGTGCCAGGGGATGGTATTGAGTTGTTACACCCTATCGAGATGATGATGTTCTGTCAAGTATGTCTACTGTTATAAGGGGAGATTCTGTTTGTGGAAGCCACAGTCATTGACAGTGTGTCTGTGAATGATATCGAGTTATCATACCCCATCACAATGCTGTTTCCCAACTAAGAATATCTAGTCTTAGATAGACAGCTACCGATGACAGAAGCTGCAATTGCTGACAGTGTGCCAGGGGATGGTATTGAATTGTTACACCCTATCAAGATGGCGATGTTCTGTCGAGTATGTCTACTGTTATAAGGGGAGATTCTGTTTGTAGAAGCCACAATCATTGGCAATGTGCCTGGAGGTGATATTGAGTTATCATACCCCATCAAGATGCTCTCGTTTAACTGAGCACATCTACTATTACATGGGCAGCCTCCTATGGCATAACTTACCTTTGGCAACATGATATGGAGCTCTAACACTGAGTTATCAGGTCCTATCAAGGTGGTGGTCTTCAACTAATTGTACCTACTGTTACATGGTTAGCTTCCGATGGCGCAAGCAACCATCAGTGGCACTAGGATGATGTCTGACATTATATTTTGATTGCACTTTGAATATGTTCATATAGATAGATTTTTGAATCAATCACATTGGGATACACCAGGCCTAGACAGTACTGTTATGAAAATAAAGAATCAATTGGAAGCAGTAATTAATTCTTGCAAGGCAGTATGTCTTGCCTGAATCTTCGACAATGCACTATCTTTGCTGACGCGGCGCTGCAAAGAAGATGAGTTAGGAAAAACACGATTACGAAAAGTGTTAGCATTAATTTAGAAGCTTAAAAGTGATTCAATGCATTATGAACTGTGTCCACCACATTAACAGGTCAGCCACTTCCTCTGTTTCATCAGGATCGTCCAACAAATCAAGAATACTATGGTAAAAATTTTCCGAGTCCATGACCATGTCAGTACAGGAAAATACTGACGACAAACTCAACGCAAACCGGACCTGAGGGAACAGTCAGCAGAGGTGGGGGGATATAATCAGATTTATGTGCCTGTGTAGCAATATAAGCTAGGGAACCTTTGGTTACAGATTTCATGCCGTGAAGATAAGTATTGCCGGATTGTACAGCCTTTGGCTCTTTATCTACCAAACTCGGAGACGTAAAGACATGTTTGAAACCCTATGAAGTGGAAGTATTTGAAGTGAGAATTTTGTAGCAACTAGAATGAGCTTACGAAAACGAGAATGTCGCTCCTCAACAAACCCTTCCATGGGTCTTCGACATTATATTGAGACCCAGCATATAAAAAAATGGGCCACTGGTCACCCCGAACAGCAAGTTCACTGCTCTTTAGATTCTGCTTAGTTCTGGGCAATCTTGTGGCGGTCGATTAATACAATGTATAGAAAACTTACTCTGGCTCTGACCAGTCGAGGCCTGCGGGGCAGAGCAAAGCACCGGTGGCCACATATTACAGTGACATATTTCCGTATTATACGGGTCACCCGACCTACATAATATCCCATATAAGACAGGCCAGCAGATGATGGGCCGATGTGATGTATATCCTTGATGTTGACGGATGGGCTGGGAGGGATATTATTTCCGATGGAGGCGGGTGGGCCCATGTGTGGAATATGTAGAGTAGATGAGTGGGCCGATGGACATGAATATTCTATAGACGTGGGCCAAGGTAGTTGGATATTATGTAGATGGGTGTACCAAGGTAGGTGGGTATCAGATAGATGGGTATGCCGAGGGTACTTGTCATCACATACATGAGTGGGCCCAGATATATACTATATTAGATGGGTGGGCTGGCTGAGGGTACATTGTGTCACATACACGGGTGGGCCCAGATATATATTATCTTAGATGGGTGGGCCGAGTGTCAAGGAAGGTGGGTATCAGATAGAGGGGTGGGCTGGCCAAGGGTACGTGTTATCACATACACAGGTGGGCCCAGATATATATTATCTTAGACGGGTGGGCCAAGTGTCAAGGTAGGTGGGTATCAGATAGATGGGTGGGCTGGCTGAGGGTACGTGTTATCACATACACGGGTGGGCCCAGGGATATATTATATTAGACAGGTGGGCCGAGGGTGGTATATAATATAGACAGGTGGGCACAGGTGAATGATAATTGTAAAACAATGCAGTACCGATTGCCGAGTAGCTAATTTGGGTGAAGCGTAATGAGTTCCTGCAGCTGCAGGTTCATTACTGTTGCATTGCTGTATGAGAAGCAAGGTTCCAACTACCAAAATTCGAGTGAAGTGTACCGAGTTCCGAGACCTGGGTGTCAATAAACGAATATCTGATATCCAGCACACTTCCAACAATCAGGTATTTCATTGAGCAACAGGTGGTAATATATCTTCGACAGCCAACATCATGGAAGGTTCTCTTATCAGAACCTCATGTTCACCACCTACCAAACACCAAATGCCAAGTTCCGACTACTGAAATTTGAGTGAAGCGTGCTGAGATCCGAGCCCCGGGAGTTGACAAACAAATATCTGATATCCAGCATACTTCCAATGATCTGGTATTTCGGCTCCCTTATCTGATCCTGACTATCTCCACCTCCTCTAACACCAACCTCTGGGCGTCCAGCATTCAGCTTCTGATTTCCCAAGATCGACTTCATCATGAATGGTTCTTCCACTTCTGCAATTGAAATAAGCTTCTGGCGCACTTGGGCCCTGACAGTCACTCACGAGGCATCTGAATATACTGCACAGAAATTCAATGCAGAGAAGACAGGAGGAGACCCAGTGATACCTTCTCCTAACCTAGACACTGATCTAGTGATGGCCTGCGATTGATTGGTAGATCGCCTCATAAAGGCATATAAAAATCCGAGTGGGTCTTCCTGCAGATTCGGAAAATTCATTTGATCATTCAAATTCCTTCATCACAGTTCAGATGAACATCAACATTGCAAGATATAGCAAATTGATCTCCCCGAAGAACACCAGGCACAATGAGGAGAAAGAGGAGAAGTTGCTTAAGAGATGTCCTCCCGGCCATGAGGGTACAAGGTTTGTGGACATACCCGCCACCATTCTAGATGTGTCCGGCACCATCATCGCATGGTACCTCCCAGATGCCCTGACAGCCGAAACACAGGTGTGTGATATAGATTGTTACTCAATATATATTAAATACCCCATGGTAACCACAGAAGGAAATTTGGGCAGCCACCAACTTGCTGTCTCTGAGTCTGGAAAGAAGTGTGAATGTTGATGGGAATTGGTGAACCAATCCGGAGTGGTTCAAATGCCGCTCAAAAGATGTTGGCCTACCTGCCGGGTGCATTAATTTATCTCCAGCATGGTTTCAACAGGGGCATGAGGTAGGATTTGATAGGATGATGATTTCAGTAGTTGAGCAC
This sequence comes from Suillus bovinus, assembly GCF_016758785.1. Taxonomy (NCBI): domain Eukaryota; kingdom Fungi; phylum Basidiomycota; class Agaricomycetes; order Boletales; family Suillaceae; genus Suillus; species Suillus bovinus. The sequence goes on from NW_024542230.1 coordinate 36,824, forward strand.
ACCAATCACATAGAATCTAGCGGACCCGGAGGTATCTGCATCATTAAAGGGACCATTGTCCAAGGGAATCCTAAATGCCATTGCAAGGCCGGCAGCCATCGCATCAGCGGCGCTCAGGATCATGCATCCGGAGCAGTACTGGGCAGGGTTACAAACATTTTCAAGCCTCGGAGAAAAGGCAGAAAGCAAGGAACTGCCAAGAATGTCCGAGATCCTGGAGTACTGGGCATCCGTGTTTAACACGCTATCCATTATTTCCAATCATCAAACCCCGCATCATTGAGACCATTTATCAATTCCTGAATGCTTCGATATTCTCACCACCGTGGGGAATTATTCTAATGCTTGGATGAGCATGCCAAGCCTTCAGCTGGAGTTTGTGTACGATCCTGGGTGTATGATTGGATTTTCTGGAAGGATTGTCAGACATGGGGTTCATGAGGTGGAGGGGGATAGGGTTGGGTGGGCATGGTATATGAGGGACTTTGTTTATATCTATGCCGGGGTTCCCTCATGTGGATGGGCTAGGGTGGATTGACAAACCCTACCACCATGTGGAAGATGAAACAAGTAGAAAGTGTAATTACCCGCATCAGTACCTGCTTTCAACTACCAAGTATGAACCGTCTCTCTTGATGACACTCCCGAAATCCATAGCAGATGCATACAATGACTGTCCAGAGCCTTCCGTGTCTCTTGATGAGATTCAAGGTCCGAAAGCCATAGCAGATGCATACAATAACTGTCCAGAGCCTTCTGTGTCTCTTGATGACACTCAAGGTCCAATATCCATAGCGGATGCATACAATAACTGTCCAGAGCCTTCCATGTCTCTTGATGACACTCGAGGTCCGAAGTCCATAGCGGATGCATACAATAACTGTCCAGAGCCTTCCATGTCTCTTGATGACACTCAAGCACCAACACATTCAGCACGAAAGAGTGGGGTTTCAGTTGTGGTGTGCAGTTAGAAAAGGCCGGCCCTGGGTTGGAGTAGCGCAGACGATATCATCAACCTTACATTAGGCAATGCTAAGAAGAACGGTCTGTTGCAAAAGGAACCCTACAAGTCAAAAGGGCACAGAGAAGCCAAGAAAATGTAAGTATGAATGCTGCTGTACAAATTTGAAAATGGTACTGGGGCGATGGCTATCATTGTATTTAGACTCAGATCCTATCAACAGTCATCAAGGCCAGGAGCTCGGTAACTGGGTCTCGGCACTCGGGTCTTGATATTTGGACCTTGGTAGTTAAATGCTGGGAGTCGGGAATCGGTAATGGAGATCCGGAACTCGAAGTTCAATATTTGGCAGTCAACATTCGGCACTCGACGCTCAGACCTCGGAACTCGGTACTCAACGCTCGGACCTCGGAACTCGGTAATCAACACTCGGACCTCGGAACTCGATATTCGGAGCTCGGTAATCGGGTCTCAGCACTCAGGTGTCGACACTCGGACCTCGGTAGTTATGTTCCGGGAGTCGGGAATTGGTAATGGAGAATCCGGAACTCGGATTTCGATATTCGGCAGTAAACATTCGGCACTCGACACTTGGTACCTGACATTTTGGAACTCGGTCATCGGGACTCGATATCTGGCACTCAGTAATCGGGACTCGATATCCGGAACTCGGAGTTCAATATTTGGAACTCGACACTCGATATTCGGTGTTTGGTAATCGGGTCTCGGCACTCGGGTCTTGATATTCGGACCTTGGTAGGTAACTTTCGGGAGTCGGGAATCAGTAATGGAAAATCCAGAACTCGGAGTTCGATATTCGGAGCTCAGAACCCGGTATTCGGTGTTTGGTAATCGGGCCTCGGCACTCGGGTCTCGATGTTCGGACCTCGAGTTTGATATTTGGAGCTCGGAACCTGATATTCAGAGCTCGGAACCTGATATTCAGAGCTCGGTAATTGGGTCTCGGCACTCAGGTGTCGATACTTGGACCTCGGTAGTTACATTCCGGGAGTCGGGAATCGGTAATGGAGATCTGGAACTTGGAGTTTGATATTTGGCAGTAAACATTTGGTACTTGATGCTCGGTACCCGACGTTTTGGAAACTCGGTAATCGGGACTCGATATCCGGCACTCAGTAATCAATATTCGGAACTCGGCACTCGGGTCTCGATATTCAGACCTCAGTAGTTAAATTCTGGGAGTCGGAAATTGGTAATGGAGATCCGGAACTTGGAGTTCGATATTCGGCAGTCAGCATTCGGTACTTGATGCTCGGTACCCAACATTCAGAACTGGAAATTCAATATTCGGAGTTCGGTAATGGGGTCCTGGTAATCGGGACTCGATATCTGGACCTTGGTGGTCAGGACATGGTGATGCACATCTGCACCGTTTATTTCGGGACTCACCATATAACATCATGTTAGATATTGCAATGTTTACAAGTGATTTTCAGTACTCATAAAACACATATGCAACTTGCACTTCAACATTTCCAACTGAGTGACTAGAGCTACTCTCCTCTGCCTCTCTTCAATCTGTCCAGAATGGCAGTGTAGATTTGTATCTCTGCCATCTTGTCACGGATGCCCTCACGTTGCTCCTCAAGTAATGTCAGGAGGCATTCTCTAATCCACCTAAGTCCCATCAGTGATGGAACTGAGGTATGATCCACCTGCTCCGGAATTGTCAGACCATCATTCTCAATGCCATCCTAGAGCAGATCAGTCATGAATCAAGGAAATTGAATAAGAATCTTACTAGCCAATGCTGGTAGTGAAAGATACAGCAAGTCATCACCCGATCCAATTGCCATAGTTTGTTCGGGATTGCAGTTTCTCCCATCCACTATGGGGTATCATAGCCGGATACGATCTGGGATGGATCTCCAGGATCCGCGACGTCATGAAACACACAGAGGTGATACGAAAAGATGTGATCCGGAACTGTGTTCCAGGTGTGACCGGGAATCAAATGAAGAATATGAGCAATAGGGCTGGAAACGACCGAAATGATATTCCTGGCAGCTGAGTACTGAAGGATGGGAGTGACAAAAGTCTGTGGAAGATGTCAGCATTAACCATCAGTGTCGTTGGGGTCTTACAGTGATCTCCTATTGCAGCCCGGCTTTGAAGTGCCTGATCCGAGCCAAAGGGGGAAGATTGTTGTTTGCAGCCTCCGCCTGATATTGGGAGATGGATGCGCGGATGCATGATGCAGATATCGACATAGTAGCTGAAATGTCTGCAGGAGTGAGAGTGAGGGGCCGGTACTCATTGAGGGAATTCTCATTGTCAGAAGTGGATGCAGGAGAAGGATATAATTCAGGCATGGCTGATGCAGGAGTAACACACTGGCAATGACAATGACAGTTGGTTCAGATGTGAAGATATCATCCACTGATGGATGGATAAATTTTTCAAACTCCGACATGGGCTGACCTGGCCAATTCCAGGGACTAAATTTGTATATCAAAATGGTTGTTATATTCCATCGGCAATAAACCATTCATTCATCTTGGGAATCTATCAAAACGGTCTGCAGGTGT
>NW_024542231.1:0-39252 GCF_016758785.1 Suillus bovinus
ATCTACAAAGTGGACAAAATTTTGCCCATCAAACTTTGATAAGCGCTGTGCATCAAATGTGAAGTGTGGGAACAGGCGGGGGTCCCGAAGCAGGTCAGTAGCTCCCAGAGATCCCTGTAGTATACATCAAAGTCACACATCTTGCTGTCATGAGGCACTGAGATCACTTCTTTCATGAACTGCACTTTGAACAAGGTCATATTCTGATTTCACAGTGGTAAATGACACCACCTTGGTGATCCAATGAGATGCCGCTTCCCACTTGCTATGAATATCTTTATGGTTCCTAAATGTGAATTTATCCTTGCCAACAGAACTGTGAAGGCAAATTCTTATGAGGCGGTCTGTTTGTTCATTGTTCAATCTAGCCTCGAGAGCGAGCTCAGCAATGTTGAATTCAAGCTGGGATTGGAATGGACACCAAGGCTGGTTATCAGGAGGGGTATGAACTGAAGAGGCTGCCGGACGACGATGAAAACTATCGAATGGGTGGACTTTCATCTTGATACCACTATTTGGGTGGTGTTCGACCTTTATGTCAGTCACACGAATAGGTAGGGAGTGCTGCAGCGTCCACGAGTTCAGGTTCAAGAGAGTCTGAAAATCCATAGTGTTATCTATAATAACAACTATAGCAAGATCACTGACTCACTGATTAGGCTGAAGTCTACATCGAGACCATGTGCGAAGTCATGCCAGGTGATCTCTCATCTCGACTGGGAGACAAAATAGTGAGAAATATGGACATCAAGATAGCATAACACGTACTTGGTCCAGGTGTGTTAGCACTGATTGGGTCGGGCTGTCCAGTCGTTCATCTAAATCAAGCACAGAGTTCACTACTGAATGCTGATCTTTGGCTTTAAGATCCAACTCAAAGTCGACATACCTTTGTCTTTCCAAATTGCATCTACAATGACCTGATTGCATGACAGTCACTTTTCTGTGTTCGTCTCACAAGCTTTCCGGTGAGTCAGTCCAGCCTCAGTGGCTTGATATCTTGGTTGCATATATCGCAGAACCTCGTGTGATCTGGGGCCATTTTGGGATAGAATTACAAGGTAAATACAGGTTTGCAATACAGAGGCTTGAAGGATTGAGGAAGTGCAAAGAGTTTGCTGTTGGGCATTGATGGAATAATGAGGGGAAGAGTACATGCATTACATTATGACTTACAATTGGTTGAAACTCAGCAATCAGTATTACATTATCATTTCAGGACATGACAAGTATTACCTTATCATTTCAGGCGACATCTTCAATGTCATCTACATGATTATAGTGGTGCATCCTGCACCAAGTCCCGCATTTGACTGTTTTGTTTTGTTGAGGCTTCGACCTGCTACTGACAATTTCCGTCCCGTTACTAACATTTTAATCAGTCGATCGAACATGTTCAACTGGCCCAGGTCATATGAAATCAATTGTTACTTCAGTTCGGTGGTGAGACAGTGCATTTATTTTTGTATAAGTAGCAAATGAACTCATACACTACTCTTGCGAGATGCGCAACCACTACACGTCACCCTTCAATGATACACGTCCTCCCATGCCATCTGGTCAGTGTTACGACTTGGATGGTATCTGTTGGCGACGCTCAAACAGAGCTTGTGTTGTCAACGGTCAAGGACGTCCTTGGGCTAGCCCAAGGTTAGGGGTCGTACTTGGCGGGTCTTCAGCAAGTACGATTTGACGCCTATGTCCAAATCGGGTAGCTTATGTCACGCGGGTGCGAGACGATAAGCTATATCGGCCTAGGCTTACGACACCCGAAGGTTAATCGTAAGGATCGTTATTAATTAGAAGGACAGAAGTCCGACTAATTAACAGGGGCTTTGCTCGTCGACGAAGTCGATGAGTAAAGGTCGAAACTATAGGCTTATCTGCGAAGAGCAGATAAGAAGATAGAATATAGACTGCTGGCGAGGCAGAAGGATCACTCTGGTGAGAGTAGGAGGTCAAGAACCAAGTAGATTCAAGTTAGGGAATATGGTACATGGTAGCGAGTTTATATAGAGGACGGGAGACGTATTAGTGGGTGATAACTCGTACTACCGGGAGAGGCAATCGGTAAAGGGCATAACCATAACAGGAAGGCACGTTCGGTCGAGGTAGAACATGCTAGATAAGAAAGTGAGTCAAAGGTCGAAAATAAGAAGTGAAACGCGCAGGGGCACGATCATGCAGCTTGCAGATCTAAGTATAAGTCGCATGTGCGACTGCGCACCGAGTCAGAGATCAAGAAAGGAACAGGGCAAAGGGGATGCGTCGTGCATCACATCATAGGTTACCGTCCAGACGGTAAGGGCAAAGGGACTGTCCACAGGATCAGTCGGGTGGTGGAACGGAGCATGGATATGCTTCGTCAGCAAAAGGGTCCAGCCAGATGTACTGGCTTTGCTGAAGCGACAGGTAGAGAGCGAAAGGGAATGCGAGGATGACGAGGATGACAAGGGTAAGGTCGGGGTAAGGGTATGACGCGAGGGCTGATACGAGGAGGTGTCACGAGTACCTTTAACAAATCATTATTCTTTCTTGAATCTTCCCAAGCGTCAATACACAGCGCCTAAACCAAACCCTAACCCTACCTTGAAAGCGTCTATCATTCCTGAAATACCTTTAGCGCCCACAACACGTGTCTTTGATGTGACTGAAGAAGAAGACGAGTTCTTTGATTGTGAATAGATTAGATTAGATATGATAAGATAAGATATGGTCACGTGATACTTCTTTAATATTCTACAATGTTCTATGGTACGATTCCCTTTCTCTTTTTATGATTGGCTAGTAGTTGTAACTCAGTTTCAATCTCCGTTTCAATAGTTGTATATAGGTAGCATGTCTTGGTCGATAGTTCCTTAGTTCAAACCTCTTGTATCTACAACTGTAGCAATCCAAGACGTACTTGCTCATTATCCTCTTTGTCCAATAACCTTTGTTTGAGTCCTAGTCTCTGCCCAGCGTTAATTCGTTATTGGGTTGTGACATTAGGTTTGAACTATAGGAGACTCCGACTCCCGCATACCGCTCGCATCATTTCTCTCTAGGTGATTCGTTGAGCACATCGCCAACAAACCACTTAGACAGCCATTACACGTTTTCCATTGCCCGGCCTAAACAGCCGCGACCATTTTCTGAAACCCATCCTTTTGCTCGCTTGAGCTTTTCTACGAATAGCCTTTATTAGTTAGTAGTCCTATACCAGGCCCTGCCTTACATTGCAGCTGCCAGTATACGGAGGTGTTGACGACATTAGGCGTCTCGCTACAACTTTGAGTGCTGGCCCAAGACCCTGCCTGCTCAACGTTACTATAGTTTCTTTCATACCTACATCTTTCTTCATACGCACGTAGAACCTTTCGTTAAGTCTAGTGGAACTGTCGCATCTGCGGATAGTCCTACCATCGTTACCACGAGGATTTAGATACGGGATTCTAGTGAGACTCGCACTTGTAAGCTTCGGCTGGAAGAGTGATAACTTGTCCTAGACCTGTACCCTTTCGGTGACTGAGAAGTAGCACACACGAAGCACACAGTGTTTTTCCCACTTAACAAAGCGTAACTTTACGTACTCCTTTTAGTTAGTAATTAGGGAAGTGTCAGTCGGGTTGATTAAAGAACCCTTTGACCCTAAAGGACAAGGTTGATCCAGTTAGTACTGGGGACCCCTTTAGCTTTCCATTTTATGTATCCTTTTTCCCTCTCCCCTTTCATCATCTTTCCTATCCGGAAGAGCCATTACGACCCGCTCTTCAACAGTCATTAGTGAATCGGATTCCAGAACGCACCTGGCACTATGGCTGAAGTCAACGAAACAGAAATGGGACCCGAGAACCCTCAAGAACCCCAAGAACAAGGGCCTCAGGGACCACAACCACAAGGCATAACTATGCCGGTGGAATTCACCAACTATGTACAGAATGCTATCACAATGGCAACTCACAAACTGTACGTTAGGACACAAGAACTCCTAAACCACAACAACACTCTTTGAGCACAGAATGCAACTCAAGAGCTTCAACTTAGAACCCAAAACTCACAAATTGAGGAACTAAAGAAGAAGCTTGAGAGATTCGCACAAAGTCCGAACACTTCACAAGTCAAATTGTCGAAGCCCACGGAATTCACTGGAGACAAAGATTTGATCTCCGTAGAAGTCTATGCTACGCAGTTGGCATTATATATGTCACAGTGGCCACTGATCACGGACAGGCAGAAAATCACAACTGCTCTGTCTTTTCTCAAAGGATCTGCTGCTAAATGGGCGCAGAAATATGTGATTGAGCTTGATTCCAAGCCAATATCCTTTGAGGATTGGTCAAAAGAATTCGAGACCATGTGGGGACAAGACGACAGAGAAGGAAAGGCTGTCAGGGAGTTGGAAACCCTGAAGCAAGGATCTTCATCAGTGCCCGAATACGCAGCAGCTTTCAAGCAGAAGGCTGCACTCACTAAATACTCCGACTACGACCTTCGCCTTAAATTCTGATCTGGCCTACAAACCCGGATCAAGGAGCAACTCGCTCATATTCCAACGTCTGAGAAAGACACCCTCAAGAAACTCATCGATTACTCCATACAGATTGGACATAACTACGAGGAGTTAGACGCTGAAAAGAAGAAGAGTAATTGGTGGACCCCTAACAAGGAAACCACAAGAACCTTCAATAACTCAAGGCAGGCTGGTCCTAGCAAAGACAGTGACGCTATGGATGTGGACTCTGGCAAGCAGAGGGGATCTCCCAAACCCCAAGGAAAGCCTGGTGCTTTCACCTGCTACCACTGTGGAGAACAAGGCCACATAGCGAGAAACTGTAAAGGTGCGCCAAAAGCGCAAGTCAAAGCGGCTGCAGTTGTCGAAGAAAACTCCGCGCCAAAGTGGTTCACAGATTGGATCGCTTCTAACAAAGGCAAGGATTTTTAAAGGGGTTGAAGTCAAAGTCTGCAGACCTAGACCCAAACAATCGTTTCTCTATTCTTTCTACGTTTCAAGATGTATCAGAAGTACATATTAGATCCAAATCTGAGCATTTTTATATTCCAATAACGTTGAAAGGAAAGAACCGACAAGCAGACGTGAAAGCACTTGTGGATTGTGGTGCATCAACATTATTTATCAGTGAGAAGTTTGTTGAGAAGAACAGTGTAAAATGCCGTAAATTATTAAGGCCTATTTCAGTCAGGAACATTGATGGATCGCTAAATGCCGCTGGATCGATGACTCATTTTGCAGAACTACGTCTAAAGATTGGTAATCATGAAGAAGAGAAAGCAGCCTTCATGGTCACAGACTTAGGAGCAGTCTAAAGTCGAGTTCCTGGGGTTAATCGTGGAAGAAGGCAATGTGTCGATGGACCCTGTGAAAGTAGAAGGAGTATTGAAATGGCCTGTTCCCAAATGCGTAAAAGATATACAAGCATTCATGGGCTTTGCCAACTTCTATCGAAGATTCATACTTGGGTTCTCAGATATAGCCAGACCAATGAATGATCTGCTAAGAAAAGATGTTAAATGGGACTGGACGGAGAAACAACAGAAAGCTTTTGATGAACTGAAGAAATGTTTCACAGAAGCCCCCGTTCTAGTCATGCCAGATGTTGAGAAGAAAAAGAAAATAGAGACCGATGCTTCAGATTACGCAACAGGAGCAGTTCTCTCTCAACTCATGGAAGATGGATTATGGCATCCAGTAGCATATTACTCTAAGTCAATGAATGATGCGGAAAGAAATTACGACATTCATGATAAGGAGTTATTAGCGATCATTAGAGCGTTGGAAGAGTGGAGGCACTATGTGCAGGGAGCACCTCACCCAGTTGAAATATGGACAGATCATAAGAACCTTGAATATTTCATGACAAGTCAAAAGTTGACCAGAAGGCAAGCTAGATGGAGTCTTTTCCTAGCGGAGTACGAATTTACACTCCAACACAAGCCTGGTGTGGTTAATGACAAAGCAGACCGTCTTTCTCGGAGATCAGACCATAGAGGGGGGGTAGAAAACGATAACTCAGATCGCATTCTTTTGAAACCGGAATTCTTTACCGTAAAAGCTGCTAAAAGAGGTCAAGTTTTGGTGCATGGAGAGAAACATTTACTCCAAAAGATACGAAAATGCACAGAACGAGAGCCTGAAGTCGCTAAAGCGTTAGAAACGTTAAAAGCAGCACCGGTTCAATTGCGTAGAGGAATAGAAGAATGGAATGTGGAGGATGGATTGGTGTTATTCCGAGGATTAGTTTACGTTCCAAATGATAAAGAGATCCGCCGAGAGATATTGGAGTTGTTTCACGACTCTCCACCGGCTGGACATCCTGGACGAGCTAAGACCTTAGAATTGATTTCCAGAAACTATTGGTGGCCTTCAATGACGAAGTATGTCCACGATTACTGTAGATGGTTGCGATAGGTGCAAACAAACGAAAGTGCTTCCGAGTAGACCAACGGGGACCTTTACAGCCAAATGAAGTTCCGGAAGGACCTTGGCAGACAATCACCTGTGACCTAATAGTGGATTTGCCGAAAGAGTGAAGGGTGTGATAGCATTTTTGTAGTCGTTGATCGATTTTCGAAACAAGCACACTTCATTCCCACCACCAAAGACGTAGACTCGAAGGGTATTTCCGAGCTATTTCTGAAAAATGTATGGAAACATCATGGAACACCAAAGAAAGTGATTTCAGATAGAGGAACTCAGTTCATATCAAAGTTCATGGGACAAATGTCAAAAAGATTAGGAACAAAATGGTCTGCGTCGACCTCCTATCATCCCAGAACCGATGGACAGACTGAACGCGTAAACCAAGAAGTCGAACAATACTTGCGCATGTTCACGTCATACAGACAGAATGATTGGGTATCTTGGCTGCCTGATAGCAGAGTTTTCACACAACAATGCAGTCACAGTAACCGGTCATAGTCCGTTTAAAGTTCTCTACGGGTATAACCCAGATTTCACGATTCACCCAAACTCCATGTCCGTAATCCCCGCCGCCGATGAGAGAGTTGATCAGATGAAAGAAGCGAGAGATGATGCCGAAAATACTCTTAAGATGGTCAATGAGCGCATGAAGCGTTTCTACGACAAAGGAGTAAAAGAAGCACCTCAGTATAAATAGGGAGACAAAGTCTGGCTTGACGCAAAAAATCTTAAACAACGTCGTCCGAGTCAAAAGCTGTCAGATCGTCGTCTAGGTCCCTTCGAAATACTAGAGAAGATCGGTGAAGTGAACTACAAATTGAAATTACCAGAAAAATATCAGATTCACCCGGTTTTCCATGTAGAATTACTTACGCCATATCACACATCTCGATTAATTCCTCATCCGCCTCCAAACCGACCACCTCCAGAATTGATTGATGATCGGGAAGAATTTGCTGTAGAAGAAGTACTAGATAGCTGATTGTTCCGAGGAAAGCTGCAATACCTAGTGAAATGGGAAGGATACCCGAAGGAAGAGTCATCTTGGGAGCCAGAAGAGAATTTGAAGAATGCCCCAATTCCTTTAGCGGAGTTCCATAAAAAGAATCCCACGGCTGCAGCCGGAAAATACCGAAGAATCAAAGGCTCAGTACTATTTACAGAAGATTTCAAACGATGGAGAGAAAAGAATATACGACCTTCATTTGTTCGTGATGACACTCACCTTAGAGAGGGGGTAATGTCACGAGTACCTTTAACAAACCATTATTCTTTCTTGAATCTTCCCAAGCGTCAATACACAGCGCCTAAACCAAACCCTAACCCTACCTTGAAAGCGTCTATCATTCCTGAAATACCTTTAGCGCCCACAACACGTGTCTTTGATGTGACTGAAGAAGAAGACGAGTTCTTTGATTGTGAATAGATTAGATTAGATATGATAAGATAAGATATGGTCACGTGATACTTCTTTAATATTCTACAATGTTCTATGGTACGATTCCCTTTCTCTTTTTATGATTGGCTAGTAGTTGTAACTCAGTTTCAATCTCCGTTTCAATAGTTGTATATAGGTAGCATGTCTTGGTCGATAGTTCCTTAGTTCAAACCTCTTGTATCTACAACTGTAGCAATCCAAGACGTACTTGCTCATTATCCTCTTTGTCCAATAACCTTTGTTTGAGTCCTAGTCTCTGCCCAGCGTTAATTCGTTATTGGGTTGTGACAGGAGGATTAGGAGAAAAATAGTAGGGGCCCAAGCATCTAGATGTTCTTGTAACAGTCAGCTCATCTGACGTCTCTGGTGATTCTTCGTAACCAAGCTCTGTCTTGCACAAAGTATACATTTAAACCTGGACTGTAGCATGCTGGTATACTGTTGTTGATTGGACTTCCCACACCCTCAGCCGTCTCCCATGCCTCTGAAGCACTGTCCCACATACAAACCAGGTAAATTTGACAGATTTACACAAATGATCACCTACCGAAAACAAATCCACCTTGCCTGTCGTTATTCCGAGTTACTTCTAGCAGAGTTCCTAGCATTCTGAACGATTTGAGTTAGGACTTTGCAATTTGCGTCCATCCATTTTTCACGCCAGTCTAATAAGGTGCCGCGTGAAACCTTTGTGGAACCCATACCAGTCTTCTGATCTGCCCTTTATCATGCGACATTTTCTGGGTTCAATTATCACATTCTCGATTCTATGCATCCGGCCTTTAATATACATTTGGACAGGGCAACATCATTGATCAAACATGGAATACAAAACATTTGAAGAAGGCAAGAAGCTCGGTTAACCACGAGACCACACACCTAATCATCTCTCATCAGCATCTCATCTTCTTCCGTTTCAACCTCCTTGTCCTCCACATAGCCTGAGTCGTCGGAGAACTCGACTGTGTGGGATTTCTTGCATGTCTGTTCGTCATCGAGCCCATCAGTCACCTTGCGCTTACCCTTTGCATCACCCATGTAGTCCTCTAATGTCTTAGCGGTGATGGAGGCATTGGGCAGGAGCATCATTTCTTTAAGCATGACCTGGTATCTCCTCGTTCCGTTCCTTTCTTCTGGATTTCCGTCTCTTCGGCCTGATATTGTCCACCTGCAGAGAAATTAGTCAGTGTTGCGCTGTATTGCCGTGCCAGCATTTGATACTCACAATTTGAGCTGACATTCCACCATGACGACGTCTCCAGTTACCAGCTTTGTAAATCTGTGCAAGCAACCTATCAGTGGTCACCTCGGTCAGAATAAGCGAGGCATCTCACAGGCACATGCCGGTCAATTCGCTGCTTCTGTAACTCAATGCTGACCAAGTCGTATGGCATGGGTGTGGGCAGCAGATGACACATGCGTCCATTGATGACAGCATTGTATGGACATTCTATGTTAGAACACTGATCTGACAGACGCCAGATAACATTGGAACGCTCGACCATGCTCTTGATGGGAAATCTCCGGTCCCACTCCATGACAAAGGAGTGTGGGCCTACATCTGCCACGTTATGCCATAATGTCAGGCACAGCGGACCACAGGGTTCATTCAGGAAGGAGGTCGTGTTGTAGACGTTCCAGCCTTGTTTCTCCATACAACCAACATTTTTTCCAGGTGCAGTGTCTAGCACAGTGTGATTGGTGATGGCTACACCTTTCAATGTCCATAACGGATAGAGAACGGTGAGCCCTCCAGCCGTCATCACGGTCATGTCAGCCGTGGTATGAGAAGACATGATCACCTTGAAAACATTGTCTGCGAAGGCTTGGGACAATGTTATTCTCAACGGACCACACCTAAATTCAGAGTAGGAGCTGACGACCTTTGTGTAAGAGTAGTTTATAGCTGTGTTCTGTAATTGGTGATATTCCAGGGTGCTGAGGATAAATGCAACCAGTGAGAGATCACAATCTTTTGGCACAATAATGTTGATGTTGTTTGGGCGCTCACCACCATCAGACCGCAACATCTGTATCACGCAAGAGCCGTTAATGACTCCTGAAGCAGTGTGGAGCAATAGGCGAAATTCAGCCATGTGCTCCCTGATAAATGGCTTGAGAATATTGTCAAACCGGGCAGCCACACACTCTGCACCCACACGGTCCACCTCCCTGTTCAGGCCTTGAAGCGCTACCACATCTGTAAGCAGCGGAAGGTAATGGAATACCATCTGCACGAGTGCGGTTTGATTGAAGACTAGGCATCCATGAGATAGGTGAGGTGACTGATAGCAGCCATGGGGGACATACAATTTCTGATTGGACTGATCATGGAGCGTCTGATGGGGGCATGAATCTGGTAGGCATCAATTCACTCTCTTGGTGTGAGCTATTGCAATTTGGCCCAACCACGCACTAGGCAGTAAGTATCAGGGGGGCTCAGTTCTGTAGTCTGTCCAAGCAATCGCTCTGAATCCTTCAAACCAACTGAAGCATGTGTTCAGATAGATCAGGACACTCACCCCAATTGTTTATCCAAGTGGTATCAGATATGAACCCCATTCTCCCTGAGACCGTTACTGTAAGACTAGGACGTATCTCATTGGCCCCAAAACATTTCTTTGAATAGTGACCAAGGTGTGTCTCAGTTGCCCGTGTCTCCAAGTCGATTGACAGATGATCCATGAAATTCAGTTTTCAATCCTGGTCTAAGTATGAGGGTGCTACACCTCTGTGACAGTATGTAGTCATTTACACTGCAGACAAACACCGTCTGCTTGTAAAATGTCCATGGCCGAGTCAAGGTGTTGAGCACATACTGCACAATCAAACTAGTCATGGGCAATGGAACGCACAACAGCTGTGCAAAGTTAGCGTGCACATGTGGAGTAGAAGAGAAGGCCATACTATTCAGCCTTGCAGGCATGTGATATAATCAGCCAGTGACTAAAAATCAGACAGGAGATGCGAGCAAAACATTTTTCCTTGGTCCATGCGCAAGAATTGGAACATGGTTTCAGAAAGTGTCTTGAGCTTTCAATTGTTGGACCAATGATAGCACATTGATGCGTGCTGTACTGATCGGTCAAGCTAATCTGAAACATAATAGGGATCTGAGTGCTGTCGATTATACTACCCCTGCCAACAACTCCCAATACGAGAAGGATAGAATCATGTCATTGGAGAGAACATGCAACGTGCAAACTACAGTACAACATGGGCTACAGTTTATGGAGTGACACACTTGAATACTGCATAGCAAGGGTCATATCATCACTGGTGCCCTGTGAGGGATCATGGGGGTCTGAATGTCAAAAACTGTGATGGCCCTCTAGATGAACAGACCGTCATGAATGTGCAGATTGTCATAACAAGAAGCTCACCCTCCAGGTTGCCATATCGAACTCCATTATCATCTCTCGTCTTGAGACACCAGCCGCACAATCTTGGCTTGTTGGTCGTTCACACAAGTCTGTGAGCATTCAGCCAGCTTAGATTAACGATAATGAGAGACTCACATATCATGGGTTCACCGTTTTCCATTACCTCTAATGCACAGATACCGTTGTGAAACATGAATGACAAGTAGTACATGTTTTCTACTGACTGGCCAAAGTGGGCTGGGTTGATTATGAAACGGAAGATGTTCACAGGGCCTGACGCTGCCAGAATGGAAGTGATCTGCCAAGAGCACATTAGAGATGTCATTGTAATGAGATGCATACACACATTCGCTATGATCTCCATTTCTCTCTGGGCAAGAGTCCTACCACCAATCGTTTGTTGCGCCTGGCTACAGCTTGCCTGTTGATGGCCCAGCTCATGGGTGGAAGCATGCATTGATAATTATCCTGGAGTTGATGGCCCGAGTTGAAATTAGTGATCCATGTCTTATGCTGCTGAGTCGTCAACAATCATGTGACCAACTGCACATAGCGACTTGTACATGAAAATATGAAGCAGCATGCGCCAACACGAGGGGTGTCTGCTCTGTGGTGTCCTAAGTGTGAAATGATTAGAGGAAAATCGTCATGTGTAAATCACCTACCTTAGTGATGTCTGTCTTTAATGTTAGTGCACCATGCTAGGTTACGACATCTTTAACCTCTCTGCATGCATAAATGTATGCAAGCGCAGGTCGCTGAGACAATTTGACCAGATCCATAGTACAAGTCTTGTCTTTCTGTGGACAACCATTGTTCTGCTGACCGTTGTATTGCCAGACACACTTGTTGATGATGAGGCATGCGGTGAAGTGCTCTTGTCCACAATATATCACTCCGTTGAGCTGATACGAGGCCTCACAAGATCCGCATTGCAGGGTGAGTGTATCGGATGGCACAATATCACCAACTTCATGAGGGATCATCTCAAAGAAGATTATGGGAGGGGTGTCATGCAGGCTGATGTCGTGTGATGGTACAATGGACGTTCCTTCCGTCTCAGAGGCACGGTGGCCACGATTCAGCCTGGCTACCTGCCTTTGCAGCCAAAGGTCCAACCAGAGTTGGAGTGCCATGGGTGCACGTGATGTGTCCAAATTCCTGAACCGCCACACAACATCGAGGCAGTCCAAAGTTCAGCAATGTAGCAGCGTGGGCAGAACCAGAAGGAAACATGGGAACCACCTGCAGGAGTGGCTCACTGTCCCCACACAACAGTCAGAGAATGGCAATGGCAGATGATGTGTGAGCACCATGACGGGGGAATTGCTTGGTGTTGTACATTGCCAACAGATCTCGAAAAGAGTCCCTAGAACGATCAAAAACCTCAGGTGAGAATCGGTTGGTGTCAGATTGCAGTATCAACTCGAATGAGTCTGCCAATGCACTGCACAGGGGATTCACTTGGGCCCATGTCAGCCTCCAGTTTTCGTCAGCTTGGGCATAGATGTAGCAGAAAACCATAAAAACACTATCATATGAGCAGGACCAGTCAGACGCAGACCATCTGCATCCAACAGTGGGTGGAAATGCTGGAGCAAGTACATGGGGGACAAGTGGGGCGAGATGGGAATCTGGATCTGTGTCATTCAACATACAATGTCGCTTGATGGCTCGAGCATTTTGCTGTGGTACTTTGTTTGACAAGGGTTCATCCGCGTTGTCATGTTGATGCTTTTGCACGAGAGAATGTGTATCCAGTGCCGTGAATTCTACCTTGATGGGCACCATAGCGAGAGCAACCTCACCTTCAGCATCTGGTACAGCCACAGTCACCCCTTCTTTGAGCCCCATTCTGACCAGTGTATTGTGTTCCAAGGCTTGGAAGCGTCGTACCTCAACACATAAGTCCCTTGGAAGGTGTTTGTTGAGCTGTTCGAGAGTCACTCGCTCTGTCAGGCACAAACCCATGCGCGCCCTTGCATGAGAGGCGGCAACATATGCTGCAAAACCACCTTCATGAAGGTTTACCAGAACACAAGGCAAAGTTTTCCCTTGCGCAGAATGCGCGGTGACAGCGAATGCTGGTTGGATAGGGACTTGGGCACGCGTGATCCGTAACCTCTCTCGAGTGCCATTTGCACCATTCATTGTAGTTGTAAAGGTCCATGTTGCAGGGGAGATGGGATACCAGCCTTGCGGAAGCTTGCTGAGATGCACCTTGCTGTCAGGGAAGTGGACCAGGACACAGGCCGCATGGTTGAAGCCTGCTGACGATTTTGTGGTGAAAATATGCCGGATAATGCCCTGCGATCCATTTGTGATCCCAAGGTCGGTTGAGATGTTGCGCAAGTGCAGAATCACTGGCATCCCCACAAACAGAGAGACAAATCCTGGTAGAGGGGATGAAGTCTTCAGCGCAGATACATTCATCTTCAGAAGAGAATTGTGCTCTGTCACAGAGAGACTACGGCTGGACTTATCTAAAGCAGCACACAACATCAATTTTGCAGGTTCAGGACACATTGTCTCTGCCTTGTAGATGTTCAACACTTCTCGCACGGCATTTGTGGCAACAATGGCAGCAGCTTCTGCATTTTCAGAGACACCCATGTCTACACCCATCTGGTAAGTCGCTGACTTGATCACTCTGGAATTGAATAAAGCAATGTCTTCTTCCGTGCATCTTCGCTCCCATAATCGGTTCACGGCCTCACCATACTCTGGGTCATCTTTCATGTGTTGCTGTTCTGTTAAGCTGACTACAGTATTGATCGATTTCCATGCAAGCCATCTAAGTCTCTTGTGTATCTCAGCATCATTTTGTCCAGCATACAGCGAGATGGGTGTGTATAAGGCAGTACCTCCAACTGGCAGAAACTGATAGAAGTCACCAGAGAATATGACTGTGACACCACCGAACCATAGACCAGGCTTCTCTTTTGCATATCTTAGTGCATGGTCCATCTCGGCCAACAACTGTAAGGACACTAAGGAGACTTTGTCTACAAGGAGGAATTCAACATTCTTCCACTCATCACGGAGTTGCGATCGATTCTGCACACTGATCAAGACTGAATAGTCTTGTGCGCTGCTGCCAGGTTCGCGATTACCCTTTCCTTTGTTTGTTGACTTGATTTTGATTCCCAGTCCTTTGTGCACTGTCATCCCATCAATGAGAGCGGCTGCCGAGCCAGTTGGGGCCAAAAACCTGATGAGATGGGCACACCCATAATGCTGCATCACACGTTGGACAGCTTTCACAACGTAAGTCTTGCCTGTTCCACCTGGTCTGGTCATCAGCATTCTCAGTTGTTCTTCTGCTGGTAGGGTTTTGTCGACATATTTTGCAACGAAGAATTCAGTGATCGTTCTGAAAGCCACCCATTGTTTAGCATTGAGGTTGTACTCCAATCCAACACATTCAATCACCTCCTTTGGAGACATCATACCCAAAATGGCATCTTTAGGGCGAGGGCATTCTGTAGGTTCACATTGCATCTGTGGGAGGCAATCTGAGGGTGACTGATGCAGAACACTTTCACTGGTTACTGTTGCAGGAACCGGTAGGAATTCCACTTGTGTCTCAGGGTTAAGTGCATTTCGGCAGGCATGGGCAATTGCTTTTTCTTGTTCTTTGATCTCAAGCCTCCATTTTTTTAGTTGATGGCTCAAGCTATCTCCATGGAACGTCATCACAAACTCATCGTTGTAGGTGGGGGGAGGGGCTACAATCTGTTGGTCTTGGTGGCATTTGCGGGAAGCGAGCCATCCAGCTTGCTGCATCATCACGACCATTTGCTGCAGGCGAAAATCTTCCTCAGCTCGCGGTAGACCTGCATTGGCAAGCATCATATCAACCTCGTCATCTCCAAGTCCCAGGGCCAACGTCAAAACCTTACTCTCTGCAACTGTATTTGCCTGTTTATGCAGTCTATCTGCATCCCTCTCATCCTCACATTCATGGACAGCCTCCCAATTTGACATAATTTGAAGTGATCGAGGTGAGAATGCAAATGAGTGGAAGGCATCAACAGCACTTTGCTGCGGTTCAAGGAGAGGAGAACTTGCACTGAAAGGTTTGAAGTAGGCAAGTGCAAAAATAGCCCAAGCATTGCTGTCTGTTGAATGTGGTATTGACATTCCTACAACACGAGGCACCAGTTCTCGACGGCCATCACCTTGGTCGTCATTCGTATGCTCGACAAGTTCATGTGTTTCATGAGTGGGATGCCCAGCTTTGAAGCGGTGTCTGCAGTACACACCCAGGTGAGTTTCATGTGTGTTCTTCATTTTGGAGCTCCTGTTAATTGTCTCAACTCACACACAACAGCAGAACTCATAGAATGACATATTTGCAAGCGCATCAGAACAGAAGAGATAATGGTGCACCTGATTAGCTTCAACCAGGCGCCCTTGCTTGTTAGTGCTCACGCGGAGATGGACCAGTTCCAGTTCATCATCATCATCATGATCGGAGTCCACATCATCTCTGACTGAGGGTAGGAAATGCTCTCGGACATATGCCATCAGGAGTGATGACATCATTGGTACTGTGTCATGGGATGAAATACCATCATCAAACCCTTGTATGTAGCGGGCAGCCTGTTGCGCATGAAACCTGCTGTTGTCGGTTAAATTGCGACAGGCACTTGTGCAGCAATGTCTTCGCATGCTCAGAAACTCCTCCATCACTTAACTCAGGAATGCATGCAACTGCACACGACATCAATGATAACACCTCATATGTCTTAATATCCATCTTGGTAATATAATCTGAAATATAGAACATTGCTGCCTTTGCACCTTTGCCCGACAGAATACACTTGATATCATGGTTGTGCCGGCAAAAGATGAGTATATAGGGATTGAAATAATTGACATTGCCATCAAGGCACTTCAGCACCACAGAGTTCGTCTCGGCATCAAAATAAGATTTGTCCACAATGTCATGAGGGAACAGAAATCGACACCGGCTATCATTTCCATATTTGTGACAGACAGCACGACACTCATGACATTGAAGTACAGTCCCACATCTCTTAATCTCGGTGGCACACAACACTTCCCAATCGCTGAGAACAGGTGCCGATAGATCAGACACTTTTGGGGGATGGGGGGGCCGTTGTGTACGAGGCTCAAAATTGGTGTCAACCACATCTTCTATGTCAGGCAAATGATGGTGAATCACATCCTCAAAGAATGCAAAAAACCTTTCACTGAAACCAGGCTCCTCACGAAGGTGGTTGTGAAGGTCTGCTGGATTCAAGCCTCCTTCCAACCAGAGGAGAAAATGACCATGCAATGCTCCTCTCTCAGTGAACTCAGAAGTACCATAGAATGCACGCACACGACCCAATATCCCACCTTCAGCTACACTCTCCTGACGGTCAAAGTCCCATCTGAACAGATGTCGAAAGAGACACTGATAACTGAACTCATAAAAATCTGCGGCTGCAACAGGGTCATGAGCAAGGCAGATAGCACGTGTGCGTCCATCAGGCATGTGTGGAAAGTGCTCAGACAAGTCAATAGTGCGGTCGCCATATATCACCTGGAAGATAGGACTGTGTGCAGCGCTTGGGTTGAACGTGAAGAAGATGTGGGGCAAGCCAAAATATCCAAAGTAATTGCGGATTTCATTGCGCACGAAGATTTTAGATGCTTGTGAGCCCAGTATACGCGCAGACATTGTGTTCACCTGATGCAATAATTTGAAGGCATTCTGTTCAACTTCGGTCAGGTCAGAGATTTTACACTCTTGCTCAAGACGATTGGCTAAGTGTTGCAACACATCAGCAGACACACTAGTCAAATTGCGAGCCACAGTCTTGAAGTTCGATTTCCGGACAGCAAAATAGGTTTGGAGATGCGCACGCCACCTCTGCAACATGTTAAGTACTACAAACAAGAAGGATTCATGGTATCTGAACTTGTGATCAGAGATATTTAGCATGTGTTTTGCCTGCCGGTCAAAATACAAGGCAGTCTGGCATGTCTCATCCTCAAATCCGCCGATGCCATATGGAAACAAAGTCGGGTACATGCCTGGGAAGAGCTGCGTGTTATTATATTCAGGAATGGCATTGGTACCATGATGAAGCACCATATCAGGATGTGAATGATTGGGTTGTTGTGGAACAAGATTGCGAAGTGCAGATGCTGTAAAAGTTCTGCCACTAACTTTGTCAGACTCCGGATCTGACACACCCATTTTTTCAATGACGACAGTAACCACATCATTATCAGATGTGGGGGGCACAGGAGTATCAGTGACTTGTAACATTGTAGCAGGATGTGTATCAAAGCCTGAAGTTTCTGTCTGGAAGACTGCTTGAGCATTGAGTTCATAATCCTCAACCACACTGTCCTGCAGGCCGGGAATGGTACCGTCCTCAGGGTACAAGTCTAAGATTGCAGGATCCAATGGAATATCCGCATACAGTCTGTTGAAACATTTCAACCACAACAAGAAACTCCAGATGTTGTTGCAAATGCGGAATAAGGTCCCCATGCGCTTGGGATCAAATTTATCCGGTCCAATGAAAACCACACTTAGGAACCCATTGATGTCCGCTGGTGTTCGAGGCAATACAGAAGCAGTCGACATCACATTCATGTCATGAGCACAAGTATTCCCATGAAACACTTTGGGTTGAGACAGGTCAGACGACTGGAATAGACGAGTCACATGGGCTGTGATGGAGTATATTGCACAGACTTTCTCCTCAACCCATGTCAAATCAGAAAAAGTATGTGGGAGGAAGCCACGGAACAAACCATTGGCCAGTGCAAGTGCGGGCATCTTTTCCTTACTCAAAGATGTCTTGCAACCAGAGCATACTTGAATTGCCATGGCTTCAGAGTGAGTAAATACCAAGCCTTGTTTGTCTAACATCAGACCATCAACCACATGATTACCAAAAGAGAAACATGAGGACATGCCCTGAATAACACATTTGCGGATGATGTAATTGTCAGAGAGGCGCAACAATTCGAGATGCAAGGCAGACAAATCGCTGGACAAGCTGATATGAGTCATACTTTGATTATACTGCGAGCATACGGCGCACACTGGGGGGTCAGACCACTCCGTCGCCTTCACATATTCATCTAAGCAACCAAGAACCACATCGTTGGAAACAACGGAAGGCCAGTTTTGTTCTCAAACAGCCCGTACATCACGAGCAACTGCAACTGCAACTTGCTTGGCTTCTGCCCGCTTAATCTTACGGTTATCCAATAGGGACAGTAGGGGAAGCGCAATTCGATTAACAATAGATGCTCCAAATTCGTGTGTGAGTATGGCACCCAAGACAGCATCATCAGACAAAGAGGAAGAAGTCAGGAATGGAAAGTGTGCAAGATATACATTGCACAGTGCATGACATCCCACGGAAGAAAGATGGAGGGCATGTTGACGAACAAGATGGGCAAGGCTATTGCACAACTTACGATGGGAACAGGCGCTGTAGAGTGTGTGATGACAGTGAGCCAAGCCATGTATGGATGACCGAATCTCTTCACGGCTCAATTTTTCAAGGCATCGAGTGAGCTGATCCAGAGGTACAGACATCCAAGGGGCAGAGAAGGCATTGGCCAGGCGTGCAATGGTGACAATCATCAATGACAGAAGCTATGAATGCAGGAGGGGTGCACAAAGCACGGGACACCTCAATACCATATATGTTTTGTGTCTCTGCAGCAAGCACAGTGTGACGTGTCTTAGGGCAATCAGGTGGAAGTTGAACAGATAGATGTTCCATTAGATTCCGGTCTGAAGATTTTGAAAGCTGACAATGTAGATGGTTGAAATGATGGAGAATGACTTGGATACAACCGCCCTTGAGACGGACCTTCAAAGATTCGCATGTCAAAACCTGAGCGCTGGCTCGGAGTACGGGTGCAGGTAGGGCAGATAAATGCTCCTCATATGTTCCATCCGGATAAGAAAACCAACGAAAGTCCTCCTCCAACAGCAAAGGGAGAATAGACTCCACAGAGAAAGCATTGGCTGCATCATAAGAGAGGAAGCACCGAAACACGTCACAGTGATGGTACAGTGCACTCTCAAAATAAGTGCGAGAATATGACAAGGTGACGGCGTCGATACGAATGCTAAAGCTTATGCCATCAAAGAGAACGGATACAGCACGTGCGCAAGTGCTGCATTGAACACAAGACCTGCTGTGAAAGTCAAGAGAGAACTCTAACCAGGCACAGAAAGCAGAACTCGTGCCAAAAATGTCGGGATGGTACTCCGGATAGTATAATGGGTCATAAAACATAGGATATGTGGTCACTGCGTGTAATTCATTATAGAGGGGGCAATCATCCAAATTGAGTATGCGAGGTCACGTGCTGGCAAGTTTGTTGATAAACATCTCGCCAGACTGTAATGCCAAACATTGAGAAGTGAATGAAAGTGAGAAATGGAACCACATACCAATGCAGCCAGAGGAGGCAGGCAAGAGAAGCATGGCAGATGGAAGACAACGAGAGGGAAATTGGAAGGCAAAGGAGGATTAATTGAGGACCGAGCATCGCTCTTCAAGTTATATGACAGATCGGCCTAGAAATGGATCTGAGACGAATGCAGTGGCAGTGTTTGAAATTTGACAGTTCAGTACAAGGGGATTGCTTACGTCACCAACAATGTTTGAAGACTCGACCTGTTACGAGAATTATCAACCTGGGACAACATTTCAATCAGTTTCTCAAGTCTGCTCACAAGCCATTAGGACCAAGCTGAAGACAACATCGAATGAGTTAAAGAGCCAGCCACCAAAATTACTCAAAAAATAGCTTATTGCAGTGAGATGCAGTGAGAACGACTGGAAAGCGATAGAGGAAATATGTTCCCGTGGTTGCAGATTTTCTGGTAGGTGCGTCAACTGACCTCAACGGCTTGGTAAACAAAGTGTTAAGTAGTACACGAGCATATCTCAGAGTACAGTAGTGGGACGGTTCTTGACATCAAGTTAGAAAAAAAGACAAGATAAAGAATGTTGGACCCTTGCATCAGCAGCCAACAATTCCGCAAGAGCGACACCTTCTACATATACAGTATGAATTGAAGGGTCATGAGCGATAGAATGAATAACACCTGTGAAAATCAGAAACATGGACCAGGACTATGGTTACGACTTACTTGCAAGCGAAGCAGGTTGAGAAAAAATTTCTTGGGTAACCACCAAGACGCTCATGGCAGGCTCAGAAGAGATTGTGATTCTCGTATATGGGCACTTGGTACCACATGGAACTCAGGGTAGCTGCAACTAACACGATCAACTAGGGTATGCAAGAATGAGTAGGGTGACAGTGGATACAACAACTGGCATACTGAGAATGAAGGCGGCACAGCCATCAAAGATGTTCAACAAGGACTGCATGGCATCACACATAGTGTACAATTGTCTGGAAATTGGTTGTATGGGATCAGGTGAAAAGGTCGAGATGAAGTCACTAACCATCACTCACGCAAACACAGAGTCGTAGTCCTGATTAACCAAATTGCAAAATGTGGCAGTCCACTAGAGCAGCAGAGATCTTCGCAGGTAGGATCTAACAGTAATAATCAGCGATCACATGAGAGAATCACATGAATCTGCAGGACACATACGTGCATAGATGCCATTTGACGCAGGTGTTTCAGATGTGTTGCAAGTGAGATCGTGATTGACACATTGGACTGCTGACAGGAGTATGTGACGGTGGCCAGGATACTGGCAACTAGGATCCAGGTGTATTGCACAAAAGAATCAGATGTATAGAGCGTGCAGACAGGAACATTGATGTGATTGGAGCGACAGGACAACAGACTGAAACATGGGTAAGTTGACATCAATGTATAACACGACTGATTGAGTACAAAGCCCGAATCTCCTATTCCATGGCTTGAAATGAATTTTGAGTTCGGACAAAACCCTTCTTGTCCAGAAGATCGGACATTCAGTCGGTCTTGCTGTCGATCAGTGTACTTTGTTCAAATGAGAATGATCACAACCTACCATTCTTTCCTCCTCTTCATGTCTGCTGCAGTGTTAGACCTCATCAACTTATATGACGGCGAGGGTGCTGTGATCTTTAGTATGTATCTGCACTCTGTCCTGACTTACAATTGACAAGCTTGATACAGTAGAACATCAGAATCGTGGCAAACCATCTTTTGATGTGAAGAGCAGCGCTGTTGTGAAGGCTTTGGCTGGAGGCAAGATGACAGGACATTCGTCTGTTTTGGTAGCAGTCAACAATCTCTACCACAATCCGCTGATGCTGGCAAGTATGTGTGTGAGGACATATGGTCGTGCAGCAGGTTAATCCACTCACTGCAGGCATGGTCAGGTCGATGGCCCAAGATCTCAGTGGATTGTGTATATGCGGAATCGGTTGAGCTGGCCAACTTCCTGGTGGCTGAAGCTAGGAAGCAAGAGGGTGCTGTGTATGCATCTGCTGAAGGGCTGACAATCAAAGATATATTACGGCACAATTCGGTGTAGTCAGGTGAACGTGCCTTGGAACAAACCAATAACAGGCAAGCATGAGTTGAAGTAGGCTAAGGTGATAGATGAGGCAAAACATTGTGCATGCTTTCTGAAGACAAAGTATTCCTGTTAGAGCAGTGCATTACATTATGGCATGTTAGCATAGAAATGAACAGCAGCCTTAGGGTACTAGGTGTTGGCGCTAAAAACTGATGAACTTGCAGTGTTTCAAGAGACTACTTGATACGGGTTTGAATCATAGTATCATAATTCAACACTGACCTCTATACTTGCGGTCTGTAAAGTCAAACAATGTTCACAATTCAAATGTACAACCACATGCGTGTT
Organism: Suillus bovinus; assembly: GCF_016758785.1. Lineage (NCBI taxonomy): Eukaryota > Fungi > Basidiomycota > Agaricomycetes > Boletales > Suillaceae > Suillus > Suillus bovinus. The sequence goes on from NW_024542231.1 coordinate 22,075, forward strand.
TCTTCATTGCAGAACACACCAGCCGGGAACAGGCCATTTGGCATGCTGCGCGGGAACAGTGCACCCCAAAAGGGCCAGAATGAGTACTTTGCGATGCGGTGCACGACCTGAATGAAGAACAGGATGACATTGGCCATTCAAAATTTAAAGGCAAGGAAGGTAGTGATGTGTGGGAAGAACGAAATAGGAAAGGGATTGAGCCGGCGGAGTAAAAGAGGAATTAAGTTCATGCGCTTGCAGATTTTCTTGTAGGTGCCTGGACATTTTCATCTGACATAACCCTCTCTCTACTTCGTAGAGTCGGGGAGGGGTCATTGCAACTGCTTTCGCAAATTTCCGACATTGCCAGGACCGAAAAACCCGTGTGTGACCAAGACTGACTTGTCCAGGATTGCCCAGTTGGGAAACAATGTGAATTCTCTTCGGATCGCCCCAAAGCGGTAGTGGCTGAGTACTACCGCCCAAAACATTACTCGATTAGGGAGTCTCATAATATCAATGTTTGCCAGCCTCCCTAAGCCTTCCCCTCCCTCCTGTGTAATAGGCTTGTATATATAATATGTATTAGCCATTATATACCTAATATAATATACTTAACCGCTTTCATTTGCTACCGGCTACCATTGGGCAATCAGTTCTATCAAAACAATATAATTTGCATTTTTACATTGTTGCAGTAGGAGATATATCAATCGACGTTTTGGGGTGCTGGTTTGAAAGGCTGACCTTCTCAAACAGTGAATGGCGATTGCTGAGTATTAATGATGTTAAATGTTAAACCCTCGTAATCGTCGAAGCCTTGGTAAGGCTCTTACATGTTCCCAGGTGTGGCAGCGACTTGCCCTTGCCCCATGCTCACTGGCATGGATAATCATCACATATTCAAGCTCTGCAGCTCCAGCATGAAATGATTGTCCTTGAACTATCGTGTGGTTGAGGAATGAAGCATGTGGTTCGGAGGAAGGCACGGCATACGCGGGTGGCACTGGCTTCAGAAGAGAAAGATTTCGTGCTGGCTGCTGCAAGCTTGCAGGCAGCGGAAGAATCTTTGGTAAAGATCGTAATAATCGAAAATCAAAGAAAGAATGATGCGCGTCGGATATCATGTAAATAAAGCAAAAATAACGCGTCCTTGCAACCTGAACATTAATCATGTCTCTCGACGACATCTGGGACGCACCAATTTCCCCCCGCTCACGCTACTACGCCACACTCTGATACAGTTAGCTCTCAGAAGCGTCCAAGACAGACCCTATTTCTTTCTGACTCAGACAACGAGGATGACCAACCAGCGCCGAAGAGACCTACTAGCTCGATACCAAGACCAGACGTAGACGCGCTCTTTGCTGACATCGATAATGATGACGTAGGGGAGGATGATGACCTGAGATATAAACCCCTTGCACCTGCCCTTGACCTCGAGGCACTCCGCAAACAGGCCGAGGCAAAACACGCGTTGACACCCCCATCAAATCTTGCCTAGTAGTTCTCCACCAAGAGATCTAGGTCCTGACGAAGACGATAAAGGGGAAAAGGATGACAAGGGAAAGGAGAAAGAAGGAAAAAAAGAGAGAAAGAAAGTTGCATTACTCGATGAAACAAGTTTAATTGGAGCATCGGGGTTTCCACAGCTCATTCAGAATATTAAGGACTTCAAGGTAAAGGGAAAGGTCATGAGGTGAGTTACACTGACTTCGGACTTGTGCGCTGATGCAGATGCCTGGATATCTGTTTAGCATTCAGACCTCCAACGCATTCTCCAAGTATACCAGTTTTGGTCTCATAGATTATATCCCAAAACTCCGTTCAAGGACACCATTGAGCGTGTTGAAAAATTATGCCACTCAAAACGAATGCAGGTACGAGCGAATATCGATCACGTTCGCATATCACAATCACACAGGAATGAAGGTCCGATTAAGCGTATGGCGTGATGAGGCGAAAGGCCTTGTCAATGGCAAGGAGCTAGGAGAAAAACGGTAGCGACAACGTTATCGACCTCACCGATCCAAATTTTGAGGGCGCAGACGTGAATGACGATTCGTCTTCTTACATGCCCCGTCTCTTCCACCCTCATCGTCAGAGGCTGAAGACGATGACTTTGATATCGATGCTGTCGTTAGAGAGGAGGAGAAACGCCTTGCTGCGTTCAGAGTACAACGGTCTGTTTCCCTCCCCGGCACCTCCCGCATCAAAAGCCAAATACAAAGTTGTGCCACCCGAAGTTGTAGATGGGATGGACATCGACGAAGAGGCGATGTGGAATGACCTCGAGATATTTGATGACACAATCCCTACCCCTGCTCCGCCTCCGACTAGTAAACCAAGCCTCTTAGTCGATGACCAGGACGAGGAAATGTGGGATATGGTGCGAGAATTGGAGAGAGAAGAGTATACGGCATCGAAACAACTTCCTGTGTCATCCGTGTTGAGCACGCCTTTGGAAGAGAACGCTAACATGTCCCTCGGGACAAATGACCAAGACTTTGATGATATATATGCTGCATAGATTCGGATGGTGCGTACACATGAGCGAATGCCATATTTATAATATTTTTATCGTTGAATATAACGAACTTCTTCGTTCATCACGTTCGTCTTCCGATTCCAGCCAATGTGGACATACTCCTCGAACATCAGCTGGAATCACGTGACCTAATCATTGATAATCAGATCTAGGATGCCGCATCATGAATCATGATCAGTGATCACAATGTCTTTGACCACCCAGTTCCAGATCTTGAAGCAGGTATCCAATACTGGGCCACTCAGCCTGCAAACTACGACGGCGTGCTCGGTCTGCTTCATTGCTAACCACTTTACCATCGAACATCGGCTAACCTCACATCCAGGTGGATTCGGAACGGGGGTGACTGAGATCTCACTCCTCGCCGACAAACATTTGTACTGAATTATTGATGACAGTCACTTCCTCGTGTCGATTCTCTTGGATCACGTCGCTTCCTCCTTGATCTACTCCCTGAACTATCCACAGTCCCATCACCGTTCCAGAGTCTCTCCGGCCCGCCGTCCAAAACCCAGCGTGTGAGAGCTCTTGATGTCGGCGCAGGTGTCGGGCGCGTCACATCAGACGTTCTCCTTCATCTCGTTTCAGATGTTGTCTTGCTCGAGCCTGTAGAGCCTTTCATCAACGAAGCCCGATCCCGTGGAAAAGCCAGCGAATCCGGTTCAGAAATTAACGACAGCGGATATAGGGTTTTATGGAAGGGTATCGCTGATCGATCGAAGAGCGTCACGTTCTTCAAAAGGTGCCTTGCATCTTTTGATCCGATCGCACCAGGGACACCTCTGGATCGTGTCGGTTATCTACCGCAAGATGGTGATGATGAAACGGAAACAGGATTCGATGTGATATGGTGCCAATGGTGTCTCGGTCACTTGAAAGATGATGACCTTGCGCAGTTCCTGCAGAGGAGCAAGAAGGCTCTACGTGATACGAGAAGTCTCATCGTAGTGAAGGAGAATATATGCGGCGAGCAAAAATGAGCCGCTAACCGTTTTTGATGAGCAAGATTCTACTTTCACTCGGTTTGTAAGAAGCGATTTTGTATTACAAAGTCTTGACTTGCTTTGTAGGTCAGACCTCGCATTCAAAAATATTTTCCGGGATGCTGGTCTCAAAATCATCCAAGAGAAAATTCAACACGGGCTTCCCCAAGGGCTGTATTCCTGTAAAAATGTACGTTTTCCCTGGCTGAACTCTTATCCTGTGCTTACTTGCTTCAGGTACGCACTAAGGGAGGCATGAGATGTTCTTCAAAAGTTTATTATCGTTGTCAGCGATGCATGTAGGCGTGATATGGGATTGCGTCCGTAGGGCAGGAGTAATGCACCATCGAGCCAACACAAAGACATGAGACATCTGACATCATCTGAGCTTCTATTCCAACGTCATTGTCTGTACAAACAGCTATCATTGTTGGCGCTGTACGAGTTTGACGTCGTCGATGTGCCTGAGAAGGCTGCGAACAGAGGTTTGATATGACGAGGCCATAGATTTATTCCCCAAACTGGATAGCGCCAGTCATGCCAACAACCCCTTCATCGTTTTCGCACCACAATTCTGCTTTGTCCTTTGCCACAATGGCACCATGTATCGTCGCGGCACGATTCACAAGAATTGGGTTGTGCGCGCGATAGCTGAAGGTGCGCAGTTTGGCCCCTGGGCGGTGGTAAATGAGACACTCTAGAAGCATAAGGCTGTCAGGGGCCCGTGAACAAGTCTTTCTAGGGATAGAATTTACTTGATATTATCTGAGAAGTAAAGCTTGGACTCACCTGGATATCCTTCAACTTTCTGCGCGTAATCCTTGTCCAAATGTATGTGATGTCCGTTGAATGTAAGAGCAGAAAAACGGAATAACGTCGTCAATGTCGGAGTGTACGACAACGAAAACTCAGACTTTGGGAGATCGTTCACTGATTAGAGGTGTCGGCATCAGCACCCAGGTAAACCATTGGTTGATATGAGGACTCGCCTTGACGGGGTATGCGGCTCCCTACACTAGCTACAGGTGGCTGATAGACATGTGCTCGTTCCTCCACTATCCCAGGTTCACTTCGTCCTTCCACGGTCAGTTCAATTCTCTGTTTCACAAATATCATCGGCTTCCCGCCATCAAATCCTTTCTTCTCGACCTTGGCTACAGTAGACACGGCAGTGGCCTTCTCTCCTACTTTCAATTCTCTTTCCTTGTTCCATATCATGGTGCCACCCGCCCACATCCGGCGTGTGAATGGTTTAGGCGGACAGAAGTCAGCGTCGGTCCCATCTTTGCGCAGTAGTGCCTCTGGATTACGTGGATGGAAGAAGGCAAGATGGTGTCCGTATCCGAGAGGTGTACCTTCTACAGGGGATGTAAATGGGCGACCACGCGTGCCGTCGCGAGTAGGTAGAGTGATGTAGAGGTCTGAAAGGTGATTAGAATGAAAGGTATCAGTGAGGACAAGTGATTTGGGAGATGCTATCCATGCATCGAGAGCCTCCAGGTTGAAAGGGGATGTTGAAAGGAACCGACGAGCAGGTCGTGTCCAGGAGCACGTCATGTTAGGACAAGTCCATTAATTATTTTTTTCCAAAATAAGAATTATATTATGTTTCCCAGCTTAACAGACTATTCCGTCAACGCCTTTCCTCGTTGGTATAGTGCAAAACGGGAAAAACCGACCTCCGCCACAGCACCAACACAGATCCCTTTCTACATCGCCCCATTCCGTCCGATTTCCACCAAAACTAGTGGAAACACCTCTGTTCGAGCCTAGTGACAAACCTATCTGATTACTTTCTTGAAATTCTTAAATTTAAAAAAATGACGGTCTCAAATTGAGACTTCCCACGCCACCAGCACCGCCACCTTCCTTATTTGGTAGTCGCTCCTCCTCCCCATTGCTTGCAGCGAAGAAAAAACATGTTTGTGGCCTCTGCTGGACCGTTGTAAGTGTACGAAATACATGTACTTATTCAGCGTAGTTCAATGTATCCATTTCGGCCATGATTCCCGCACCAACTTTGCGATGCGAGCGGTATTTCTTCACAGCATATTCAGCTTGCTTAGCATCAAGACCCTTCCTGCACGAACGCGGGTGCTGAGAGACCGGAGGCGAACTATAGCATTGAAATGCTCACCCATAGGCGTCCATATAGCGCCATGTTTTGCGGTAAAAGGCCCGGATAACTTTGGTAGGGCATGCACCCAGTATCTCAGGAACAAGTCTCCTCGCAGTTGGAAAAGTGCCATCTGCAAGCACTCGTAAGCCTGCCGGACTCGTCAGAATATCACTAGATGGCACAGGACTGTTCAACTCACGGATTTTGACCCATCCCCAATACATCTCAATTGGATTTAGCTCACAATGGAACTTCGGCAGAAAATAGCACTTGTGCCCAGCAGCCTCGATGACAAGCTGCAACTGAGGCTTCTCTGCAAGAAAATCGGCCTGGAGTGAGAGCACCTTGCGCATGCAGCATGTTGTCGACTCATTCGGACGAAGATTGTCTTCAGGAGCTGCATTTTCGTCCTCGGCATCATCAAATAGTGACTGCGCAGCAGCACTTCGAGCGAGCGCGTCATGGGCCTTTTGTGACATCTTGCATGATGCGCAGTCACCAATAAGGGCTTTCCCATTGTTTCCAGCACACAACCTGTCCCAAAGGCCGCGCTCTTCAAGCACGACCTTCATCCCTTTCGGTTGGTCACGGAATTCGTAGAATGGATGGTCGGATGGTAAATTCTCCGCAAAACACATATCCTGAGCCACTCCACGAAGAGCAGGGTTTGGATTGTCAGCAGGAATAGTGGTGGAATGCATGACGCTGCTTGCCACCAGGTTTGACGTTCATCTCGTTCGCATTTAATGCGTTCACCGTGAAAGCACCGTGAGCAGCAGATTGATCAAAGAAAAACTCAGCGACGGCATCGGGATAAGTCCACTCGAAGAGCGGAATAACTTGTTCAACCTAACATTAATTAGCACACATCATCGTGACAGTGTAATGCAAATATTGCTTCGTACCTGTTGAACAAGCATCTCAGCCGTCCACCAACCATCTGCATTCTTTCCTGGAAAAATTATCTTGCGAGAATCATAACATTTGAGGTGTTCGTTCACGGGCAATGTGGTGTCCTCGGCTATCTAAGTGACAACATTAGTCAAAGAACCACAAACGTGAGAGCTGGAAAAACCTGTTCTTCCGACAGACTCAATCGACCTGTCTCTTCTGTTATGAAGTCCGACACATGAATTGCTTTCCCTTGACCCTTCTTTCGCAGTGGCATTTTCCCCTCCTTTGTCCAAACCCTTTGCTGCAGTTCATTGGACCTGAATATACTCTCGTCATGATGCACCGGAACATGTTTTCGCTCGCCAGGAAGCAAGGTTGGCTCTATGACGTCTAAGGTTTTGTCATCATACGTGTTCCGTAGGTGTTCGTTCTCAGCCACTTGGGCTAAAAATGCTTTTCGGTATTCCACGACATCAGCACGCTCGTGGCCATCAACATATATCCCCTTCTTTACACTGGTGAGCTCATAGCCTAATTTCTTCAACCAACGTCTCGCACAATTTTCGGAGATTGTGTTTTTCCCCAGGTTGAGACCCAGAGCAGGAATGATTGTTTCATTGACTTCGTGCTGAAGTTTGCGTGGCGTGATCTAGTAAGTAACATCAATTCTCTATCATTCTTTATGATTGGGTGCACTACTAACTTTTCCAGCCTCTTGTACAGTCAAGAAACACGAACGGATTGGTGCACTCGCTCGTTATTCAACAGTGATGGGTGTGCATGGTGTTTTCCAGCTTGAGATGGTGGGAGGGTTCGGAATCTACAGATGTAGATGACAAGGCGACGAATCATGCGAGCAAGGTAAGGCCCCTTACCCACAGACTTTGCAATAGCAAGGCTGGCTCGTGTTGCAGGATTTTTGATGTTGGGGATTCGCCGATAGCGCTCGAGCAACTCCAGGTAATTTCTGACAGCATGGAGCTTGAATTGTGCACTGAAAGACTTGTGCTTCGTAGCATCTTTGATTAATCCTTCGATGACCTTGCCTATTGGAACATCGAGAGGATCCAGCTCATCGTCTGCAGTAGGATCGAGGAATGAGGCAGCCTCCGGCACTGGCTCTGTGTTATTGTTAGATGTAGTGGTGTCTGACAGCAGCTCAGGGGCTGTGTTGCAAGATTGTGTTGGTGGTGCGGGTGGCTCCAAGAGATTGACCCATTGGTCCGAGTTTTCCATGTCAGAAGGTGTGTCCGAGTCTGACTCGAGGATATGCTATCTGACTGCCGAACCTCGATAATAGGCTGGGAAGTATGTGGTACTACCGAAGCGGAGGACCGAAAGTAATTGCTGAGTTTTGCTGTCCCAACTGCTGCTTTGCAAAGTTTGCTTTGCTTTCGGTAGAAACTGCTTCGGCTCGTACCAGTGTAGCTGCCCTTGGCTTTAAGAGGGGCAGCATCGAGATGGTTGACAGGTTTGGTAAATATTTTCTGCCAGAATTCTTCAGCAGCGGCTAGTATCTGGTGAGCTTCGAATTCTTCGGTACCCTCCTCATCAGATGCCTCGCAACTTTGGGTATCACCAGCAGCCTTTCGTTTCTTGCCACCATCACCATGATCCAAGTTGTCATTGACAATAGGATCCTCGAAGTCAGAGATGGCACCAAGGTCTGTGATGTCATGCTCTAGTAAGCTGACAATCCAGCCTTCACCATCCGCGTCTGAACCTGAATCTTCTTCGTTGATATAGTCCATGTCATCTGGGTCCTCGACATTGTCAATATAATCTTTACTGAAGAATTTGCTGCCGGGAGCTCGCTGAGCCTGGGCCCGCCGAGCCTTCTTGTTTTTCCGGGGCATGTTTAGACGGGAGATTGGCGCACGAACATATTGTTTTTTTTGTGAAAAATTGGGACTGCTTACATAATCTACGCCAATTTTTTTATTGCAGATTCATGATCTTTTGACCCAGTTGCACGCCAAAAATGTCAAAATTTTCCTTATCACACCACAATCGAGTTTGCAACAGAGAGGCCTATGCTATCTGTTTTGCACTGTATTTCATGTGCAGATTTTCAATATGGACCCCGGTTCAATCGGACATAGAAAGAGCTATGCATCAACTTTTGGCAGAAATCCGGCCCTAAACGCGTTTGTCATATCTTCGCACGGTTCTCGCATATCGTTACATAAATTACTATGTCTATGTCCCCTTATATATCAAAGTCCTCGGATCTTTATCCCTGTTGTTATCTTTATGCATGATTGCAATGTTGCCTCGAACTGTCGCCGATCGTAACGGGACAGCTGTGGAGTCCACTCTTGGGCCGGTTCGTGTTCCTACCGTCGATGATTTGGTACAATTCATGGCAGACCTTTCGACCCGTCTATCTGACGTCGAGCTCGGCCGTGATTGGTTAGCATTTGTGAACCCGAAGTTCGATGGGTAAGACCATCGGAAACGGACGTAGCTCGACTTATCTGGCGGTCATAGTTGGAATTTTCAGCCTGGCGGTACGTGTATTTTCGATCTCGGTCCTACCAAGAAATGGATTGAGAGCTGCGCACCTGATCATATTGATGTTTCCGTGATTCAAATACTTGAGTGTCACTTGTATTTGTAGCACTCGCGACTTGTCTGAGTTAGTATTGATAACAGCATAGCCTTGTAGCATGATATGCTTTTGTTTTTCCGGTATATAATGGGACAGGCCGCAGCAGGCTCTGCCGTGAGCGGCCTTTCTCGAATGTCAGTCTCCCCTAATCAACTGTCACTGAGGGCTTATCGAGCCACAGTTCCCCAGATACAATGTCTAACCCAAATTTAGGATCGCTATCTGGTAAGTAAGGTGTCTGTCTGGCCCTAGTCAAGTTCATTACAATACTATTCTAGCGGAGGAGGGGTAGGTGGTTTGACTTTAGCTGTTGCTTTATCCCGGCATCAGGATATTACAGTCGACGTATATGAAGCCGCCCGGAGCTTTTGTGAGATTGGGGCTGGTGTTGGTGTCTGGCCTAGGGCATTCAGGGTACGGATCTCAGAAAATCAAAGGCACGCTAGCCCCAGACAATCATCCAGGTCCTGCGAAAATTTGGACCCGACTTCGAACAGCAACTGCTTGAACGCTGCGGTTACGAATACACAGAAGAATGGTCAGTGGAAATCGTATACGATAAATGTCCAAATCCGCTGAGAGAATTCTAGTCGCAGCTGTTAGGAGCCGTAAAAGCGATCAACCCATTGGCATTGAGCTGTTCGACTTGATGACGAAAGGTCAACTTTCCTCTGCATTCAGATGCATCTCAGACTGAACACCGCTGGTGGGACAGGCAAACTTATGCGTTTCCATCGAGCCGACTTCCATGGAGTACTACTCTCATTTCTTCCACCGTCCTGCACGACGCACAATGCCAAGCGATTAACATCATATACCCAGCCCTTGGAAGACTGTTCAGGAAATTCACCAATTACGCTAACATTCAAGGATGGATCGACTGCAACATGCGATGTTTTGATTGGTGCTGACGGGATCAAATCTACAGTCCGACCTTGCATGTTGCGTGAACTGGCTGAGGGCTTGGATCCCGATAAAAAGAAGTCTGTGCTATCTTGCATGAACCCAATCTGGAGCGGCGTCGCTGCATACAGAACGCTAATTTCCGCAGAGAAGCTGCGCGCGCGTTTCCCTGACCATCGCATCTTAAAGGAGTTTACCCAGGTAAGCTTAATTCCAGTTTCATTTCATACCATTGATCTGGCGAGGCGCTTTCATTCACAGTACATGGGAAAAGATGCCGTGAGACTTTTTAATCAACAATGTGCACTGTGTTAAGGCTGATGCATCGTAGTACTTCCTTGCATACCCCCTCTTTCTTGGGCAATATATCAATTTTGCGGGTTTCACGCTCGAACGTGATCTTGTTGACTCTGCGTATGACGCTGACACAGAAATACCTCGTCCGTCTTTCAAAGGGAAAACAGACGACGAGTGGGTTAGCGAACTCACTGCCCAGCAGTTTGTCGAGCCTTTCAAAGACTTCGAAGAGGATGCACAGCAGATTCTCGAGGTTTGTCGTTCGTATCTGAGTTACTGTTCATTACTGACGATTTCCGCAGTGTGTAGAAAAGGGCACGCTTTGGGCCGTACATACGGTGAAAACTTTACCATCCATCAATTTCAGGCGAGTCGCGATCATGGGAGATGCTGCGCATGCAATGGTGCCGTTCCAAGGCTCCGGTGCTGGTCAGAGTATCGAGGTCAGTTGTGTACAACTGCACTCCGGGAAATTTACACGTGTTGATTTGATTTGATAGGATGCTTACTTGCTCATGACTGTTCTTGGTCACAAGTCTACAACCATAGAAACGGTACCTAGGGCCCTCGCCATCTACGACAAGTTGAGAAGGCCATTTTCATCGGAAGTGGCTCTGCGTGCAATGCGTAGTGGCCAGCTATGTGCGTTTCAAGAGGATGTCCCTTTGCACGAGCTCGGTGATACGATCACCAAAAATTGGGAGTGGGCATGGCTGACCGAGTTAGATGATGCTTTGGAAGAAGCTGTCAGGCTTTTGGAGGACAGCTCGATCGATGTCAACTGAGAGATTTGATGTACTCGTGACTCTGCCACGGCAGTCTTTCTCGCGAGCTGAGAGTACAAGATGATTTTGTATGACGTTTTTGTGAAAGTTACGACTGTTCGACTGTTTCCTCTAGGTCTACTTCTTTCTAGATACCACTATGTAAGTCTTGTATGGATATTGATACGTGCCCTCCTCCTTGTTAATCCAAACTCTGCCATCTCCCCGCTCAAGGATACCCTTGACGTCCTCTAGTACCTTGGCCTTTTCATCTGGAGGAAGAACGGCGATGTAACTCTTGCTTTGAGCGCGATCCGTAACAATCTGTTCGCTAGCAAGAAGATGATATGCCCACTCTTCCTCCTCCTGAGGATGGAACAAGGATATACTCAGGTGTAGAGAACGTCTTTCTCCAGAGACCCAGACGAAATTGGGGCGTCCCTTTCTCATGAACTTCGATGCAGTCACGGAGTTGTGCAACCCAACCTGCACCATCCCTTCAACAGCGTCAGAAGAATGATGCAAAGAAATAACAGGAGCAAACCTGTCTTCAAGGTTCCAGATAAACACAACTGCGCCGTCCTTCTTCAAGATACGGCCGAATTCAGCCGATGCTTTCCCATAGTCGGGGCACCAATGGAATGCCTAGAAGTCCGATGCGGTAAACAACCCTTGTATCGACAGTACTACTTACCTGTGCGATAATGACAAGGTCTGCCCACCCGTCTTCCACACCGGTGGCATCGAATGTCCCTTTGACAATAGAGCTGCGATCGTCGTCGACAGTCTTCATCCACACATCACGCATGCCGTCGCTAGGTTCGATGGCTCTCAGCGCACCAATGCTTGTAGCCCACTCAGAGTGAGCCAACAAGGCACGTGTGAAAATACCAGTCCCTGCCCCAATTCTGAAAACCAATTGAAGGAAGAAATAGTAGTGTGTGCGACTCACTCGACAATGTTCAAAGGTGCCGTGCTCTTGGATACCTGGCGAATGTACGAAACACTCCATTGGGTATGAGGGGCGAGCCCTACGTTGTATTAGCATATGTGGATCACGCGGATGATAGTCAACTCACCGATCATATAGTTCGTTCGTCCCAGTGCCGAATCCTGTCTGTGCAACAAGGTGCACCTTTGTCGTCATGGTGCGTACGTGCTTTAAACTTGACGTAGAGGAAGCTAAAGCGAATCGCAGAGATACGATCATGGATGGGGAACCAATGCAGAGACGATATTTATATGCATAGCATGCAATCGCCTTCGGGGACCCGGCGGGTCCTAGTGTTGTGGGCAGAACTATTTCTACTCAGCGCAGAATCACGCGCTAGGGGTACTAACGATCCAAATTCAAACTCAACCAGTCCTGAATACACTGTGCTTGTGTGACCAAGCCGTCGATAGACGGACTGGTAAATCTGGGTTTGAATTTGGATAGTGCGCGCTGTAACGTGACCCGCAGCCAATCCGAAAACTAAAATTTTGTCGATGACGCGAGTCAAACGCTGGTCGCGTCTGTATTTACTCTACAACTCCAATGGACGTGAACTCGGTCATCCAAACTGTGCGGGAAGAATCACTGGAAGGACTAGACTTATTTTCTCGCTCGCTGATACAAGAACGGCTCCCTATTGACTACATCGAAACCCTCAGTAGCCAAGATAAGACGGACATCAGTTACGCAAATTCGTAGATGCAGGGGGATTGTCTATCATAACGACCTCTTGCTCTCCTTGTGCGACCTATTTCAGATACGAGGACAGGACTTCATGATTGACATACAGTTTTCTTGGGTTCGTGGTGTCTTTTGGCGCATTCTTCCAAGCCTGCGTCGGAGACGCAGCCTTTTGAGAGTCATGCATTGTCCGTTTCGGTCACGAAATACAGTGTTTGTTCTAGCTCGCTCGTTTGCATTTGCAGAATCGGTTTTACTCCTTTTTCTCTAACGTCGTGCTGGTTAATTCTTTTAGGTATTCTTTGGCGTCGGATATGTGTTAGTACTCGCTAAATGATTAATTCTTTCAGTATCCAGGTCTCTGTTTGAGTCGCGCCTCGATTCTGAGACGTCTGACATAACTCTACAGTAAACTCCGTTACCGTATTACGAATATCTTCGAGTCAAGCAAACTCAGCACCAACCACGATGCCACTGGGGAGTCTCTCAATTGAGGCCTCAGATACCTGTAATTCGACTCGTTAGGCGATGTACGTATTGTGAGAGGAGCTGTTCAGGAAGCACTAGGTGCCCAGCCACGAGCACTATGGCACGATCCTGGCCATGGTGAAAAATGTCTCATCTTCAGAACGAAACATAACCTTTTTGATGCATGATGCTCAACGTATCTTCAAACTCAACGCAGTAAATTTTCTCTCAAACATTCTCAACAATAGTGGATATTTTCAAGATCTCCTCAACTTGTACTATTATTGCATCGCTAAGTCTTCAAGGCAGGTTTACTGTTCATTGCATTGGTATGTCAGCATCGTGGTGTCAACTGATGGTCAATAATACTTGCCACGCTTCTTCTTGTCCACATCGTACCACTCCTCGCCGTAGCTCGAAGAAGCCTCTTCTGCGGCCAAATAGGTGTGTCAGCATCGTAGTGTCAAGTGACGGTCAATGATACTTGCCACGGGCCACATCCTCGCGCTTGGCTACGGCTGCATGTTATGTTAATAACTATAATGCTACTGACATCATGAATACTCGCAGCGTCCCATAATATCTCCTGACATGGGGTATGCGACTGCCAGAGCCACCATGGAGGCAAGTGCGTTAAGCAGGAAGAAACGCTGCATGTTTGAAGTTGAGAGGAGTAAAGTTTAGAGCTTTGTCAGTACATACCTCGAAAATCAGGGGTCCTTATACCTTGTTGTAGGTTCGCTTAACTAATCAGACCTTGTTAGAATACGACGTGGCACGATATGATGATGACAATGCATTGTATCCAAATGAGTTTTTGTCGTGAATGACTTGGACTTGGATTCATGAAACATGCGCCACCTCGTGGGTTGCCATCACGCATGCCGTCGCTAGGTTCGATAGCTCTCAGCGTGCCGATGCTTGTAGCCCACTCAGAGTGAGCCAACAAGGCACGTGTCTCCCTGCTCCAATTCTGAAAGCCAATTGAAGGGAAGAAATAGTGGTTTGTGTGACTCACTCGACAATGTTCAAAGGTGCCGTGCTCTTGGATACCTGGCGAATGTGCGAAAGACACTCCATTGGGTATGAGGGGCGAGCCCTACGTACAGCTCAGTATTAGGAATGCTTTCTTCCCGCACTCAAAAATGTCTCGTTTTCAGAACGAAACAGACCGTATCTTGATGCATGATGCTCAACGTATTGTCAAACTCAACGCAGTAAATTTTTGCTGAAACGTTCTCAACAATAGTGGATATCTTCAAGATCTCCCCAACTTGTACTATTATTGCATCACCAAGTCTCGAAAGCGGGTTTACTATTCACTGCATTGGTATGCCGCTAATTGTTGACAACTACATGAATACGTGCAAGATGCTCGTAGCGCTACTTCCTGTAGTCGTCGTCGTAGCTGATAGTGAAGTAGACCCCAGCAGCCTCGTGGTGTCAACTGACGGTCAATGATACTTGCCGCGTTTCTTGTCATCATTGTAGGTAATAATATCAAAGTAGACGGTAACTCCGTCTTCGGCTAAATAGGTATGTCAGCATGGTAGTTTAAACTGACGACGGTCAATGATACTTGCCGCGCTTCTTGTCTTCATTGTAGGTCTATAGCGGTACTCCGAAGAAGCCTCTTCTGCGGCCAAATAGGTGTGTCAGCATCGTAGTTTCAACTGACGGTCAATGATACTTGCTACGCGCCACATCCTCGCGCTTGGCTACGGCTGCATGTTACGTTAATGACTGTGATGCTACTGACATCATGAATACTCACAGGGTCCCATAATCTCTCCTGACATGGGGTATGCGACTACCAGAACCACCATGGAGGCGAGTGCATTAAACAGGAAGAAACGTTGCATGCTTAAAGTTGAGAGGAGTAATTTTGAAGCTTTGTCGGTGCATACCTCGAAAATCAGGGGTCCTTCTTATACCTTGTCGTAGGTTCACTTAACCAGCCGGACCTTGCTGGAATACGACGTGGCACGATATGATGATGATAATTGTGCATTGTATCCAAAGCTCTGAAAATGGGTTTCTGTCATGAACGACTTGGACTTCGATTATGAAACATACGCCACCTCATGGGCAACAGCTCGTTGTGGGTGCATGACGGCCGAAGCTGTAACAGCATTGTCTGACGAGTAATATGATAAGTGATGCAATCAATTGGCTGAGGGGCTTTGAACCTTGACGCGGACGCCTCATGTGACGATGCTTAATTGAGAAAGTTTCACATTGTCAATTTGTCACCTCAGGCCTCAGATCTCGGATTCTGTCACAGATCACTCTTTCTCGTCATGGGATAGGGTGCCAGCTGCTAAGGTGGAGTACCACTAGTAGTGGTACTCCACTCTGGCCCTCCACGTTTGCAGGCACCATTTGCTTGCACATCGAAGCAGTACAAAGGGGGAAAGAGATCGACACACGAACCTTTTAATATTTTGATTACATGACCGCGGAATGTCAATATGCCATTTTGCCAGTCGGTTTGGCAGAACTGGTTCTGCCCGGCAGATGACAGAGCCCGGCAGAATGTCAAACTGCAGGGAATCTCAGCGAGAGATGTCCTAATAGCTTATATGACCAGAGTAATCTCGATCGACTCAGCAACTGCACTTCCTCAGTACCTGTAGAGCAAAGAAGAATTTCAGTTGTACTACGTCGTAACATAGACGATCATTAACCCGAAGTGTTCAATCAAGTCACTCCAGCTTGAGTACTTCTGTTCTGATACTTTGTTCGCAGTAGTGGGACAATAGCCTGTGACGCACCCTTTGTGAATGAGTGAATGTCTCATTGTCATCTTGAAGCTTTGATTACTCATCTACCAATTATTAGCTGGGCTTCGTGAAGTTGTCATTGGCCTCGCAGAACTCCACCTGAGAGACAAAAAGTTGTTGTGCACAAGTATCTGCGTCGGCAGTAGTAGAGCGCAGCAGGCATCTTCGTAAACGAGGCACAACCATTTTGTTGAAGCGAAGTCATGAGTTCCGGATTGTTTGTACTTGATCGAGGTGTGGGTGTATTGTACATATTCATAGCGCTGTCTCGAACAAGTCTCGAAAAGTATATCTCGAACTTATTGGGCCGCGGCCAGCGCCGCATCCACAATTTCTGTCATTTTGATGACCGCTTCCTCCTCCAGAGTCCGACCGACAAGTTGCAAACAGACAGGAGCGTTCTTGAATTTCTCTGGGTCATCTGAATTAATTATTGGCATCAGAAAATCACCGATCAGCTGATGTTCAGTGCTGGCACCACTCACACATTTCATAAATGTCCTTGTCGAAGTCATCATAGAAACTATGAGGAGGTTTCTTCCCATCAAGAGTGGGGTCGACGGTAGTCACAGGGAAAATCGCAGCAGGATAGTCGAGTGCATTCCAAACGGTAGTATAGTTGCAGTACCTGTACACCGTCTCATTGAGAGTGCGTGACTCTGAAATTACAAAAACACTCGCGTGAATTTCCCATGGGGAGTTGCAGCAAACGGTGCGGCTGGACAAATGATAGCATCGACGGCACGTCCTGTCCCAGTCTCAGAAGCAGTTGCGTTCCAGTGGTCTATATATCTTTCCGTATAGTCTGACGCAGCTTTTGCACTTGCCAGAGCTGATATGCGGTGATACTACCATTTTTCGGACGAAGGATGGCGTCATAGCATGTGCGTCTTCCAGCTCCATGGTGGAAATTATTGGCTCCCCTGTGCTAGAGGTCGTGATCATGAAGTCCTCGGCAGAGCCGGCATTCCAGATGTTCCCCTGCACGGTGCTAATAGATCAATAGATCAGCAAAGTAAAGGACACACCTACTTACCGCGATCTCTTCGAGCAATTTGTGCTTGATGGGTTTCCAGTCAACAACTGCCACTCAATGAGTACAAGTTAGCAGAGGGATTAATAGACGAGAAAAACCTTTGTGGCCAGCCTTCTGG
>NW_024542232.1:0-38089 GCF_016758785.1 Suillus bovinus
TACATCGAAGCCCACAACTAGGGATTTGAAGCGTAGGAGAACAATGACAAGGGCAGAATATGGTACGAGAATGTTTATTATGTGACAGCTCCAGAATACAATAATTACATTGTCTAGGCTGATGATACTCATGCGAAGATGGAGAATGGAACACCTACATTGCGTGAAGATGTGATGTTATTGACATGTGACTGATTTGCATCTGTATCGTTGGCCTGTGAAAATGTAATAGGGATTCTGAAACAACGGTGCGTCTGTATGATGATGAATACTCCGGGGCCCTGATCTTTTTGACCCACCCCATCAGAGTAATCGGACCGTGACGCCTTCGGCTCGGCCACCTAGCTGGGCCGACGAGAGTATACACGCTTAAACCCGTATTAGATCAATACCACATGATTTCATACCCCAAAAATCGCGCTGGAGATAAGTTGCCGACATCACTGACGGCTGGAATTTTCCTGTGGTTCAAGTAGTCGCATGCATAACACTGGTTTAGAAATCTAAATTCACTGATCATTGAGGGCTTCCTTTGTGTTTCGGGTCGCACTGCAATGCTTACTTCCCCCGATGCAAGGTCTTGAGGTGGAATCAAATATCTATCTCTTTCATGCTGATTTTGCGATAAAAATGCTGAATGGTAGTACATGTTGACCGCTATCGTTATGCACCACTAACATTCCCTATGTCAGAGTCAGGTCATAGTCCGAGACGGGAATAGCCGAAGCAAAAATGACATCAGCGCAGCACCGGAACATAACAAGTCCGAAAACTCAGGACTTACCGGATCGGATATAGTATTGGCGAAGCGTACTATATAAACCGCACGAAGACTTTCAGTCCGAATAATGTTGAAGAGTCTTACCATAATTCCAAGTCTCATAACCACACCCCATTCGCTCACACCCATTTTTCGAATATGACCGTAGTCTTAGATGATACTAGTTTGTGGCCGGTAATCAGTATTGACATTTCTCTCAGCTATTGCGCAGGTTTGTCGTATCAAAATCCCTCGACCTAACATTGACTTGCTATTGCGCAGTTGCCGCCACCGCTGTGGTTGTATATGATCTGGTGAGAGGGACAGTCTTCGAAAACCGCTTATATCCTCATACATTTCCAGTACTCACGATCGGACAAGAGGTAGGTTGATGATACAATCACAGTAGCAAACTCTCTAAAGAAGGTATCATAGGTTGAACTCATCTGGGTGAGTCCCATATGAGAAGAAAAACAGGACAATACGATGAATTCGCGACAGAGACAACGCTGGTCTCTCATGACCGTACTGTATTTGCTTGTTCGTACCTCATGTTGTGCTAAACGTGGTTGGTAAGTTATGCTGACTCCAATATTCTAGATACGTTATATTGGAATACCATTTTCTGTGTATGTGTCGAGGCCGACAACCTCCTGGCATGCTAATAGTTCATCTCTGACGATTAGTTTCTTTGTTCTGGGTATGTCTCATATGTCTGTGTTCGATTCACATCTGACCAATGGCATAGCATTTGCGCCATTCGTCTCTCTGACAGATGCAGTGAGTATTACGCACCCATCTTATTCGCAAATGAGTACACTCGTTTGCAGGGGTGAGTGAGATTCGGAACATTGAACTTGGCTCAATGTAACGAGTTAATAGGTGTAAGTCGGAGTGTTTGATACTAGTACGAGGGTGATCGCTAATCAAGTGTTTTAGGCAGCATCATGACCTACACACTAGATACGATAAATCTAGTCGTATTTGCCATGTTGGACAGTGAGTTACTCAACTGCAACACCTCTGCGATATTGACTCGACTGAAACACAATGCAAGTCATCGTGATTGCTCGGTTGTATGCCATGTATCAGGGATCTAGAATGATGCTCATCTTCCTTGTCATTGTCTTTATGGCTGTTAACATTGCCTGCGCAGTAATAATAGTAATAACATTCAAGTATTTTGTCGGGGGTAAGCTTTACTCATCAAGTCAAAGAACACAGCTGATTAGATGAACACCAGAGGAGTGGATAATTTTCCGGCAGACATATGTGCAATTTTACATTTGATAGGGATGCTCAACATCTGATCTTACTGAATTGGATTCTCGAAACTGTTAGGGAGGTCCTCGCACTGTGTCTTTCAGTTTGTATTACTGTAAAACCACTTCCGTGACCTGCGGCGGCTCGGCCCATCGACAGGATCGACCATCAGGGACTGTTTCACAGTTTTGATAAAATCCCACATGCTTTATTTTGCAAGGTGAGCTTGTAATGTGGATGTAGTTATCTTTTTCTGCTAAAGTTCTGCACTAGCTTCGCTAGCGTCTCTTGCATCCGACTTGCTAATCCCTCTCTAAACATCTCCGAGTCGGTGTGCCAACCTTTTACTAATATCTGCTTGTAGCATTGCTCATGATTTCTGTAGAATCTAAATTTTATTGAATATCAGATCATCACCGGTGCCTTTCAAATTCTATTGGTCGTGCCAATGTTTGTGCTGGGACCACGCCTCATCCTTAGCGTTCGAGGATATCATGCAAAACTTTTGACCAACTCCGACGCGGAAACTAGCATGAATTCGATTGTCTTCCAGGAGCGTGTACATGTGTCAACTAGCAGTACTGTGTAGCTATCGGGAAATGCTTGCCGAGTGTTCTCCAGGGAGACAAAATTTGGTCGCCATAGTATTTATTTAACTTATAGTGTTTCGACGTATATTTGAAAGGTCTAGGCCATCTGACTCGATGACTGTCACGAAGGATATATTACACGAATCAATGCAAGATGATCACGAGGAGAATCAAGTTCCGGAGATCGGCTATGATTAAGATTTCAGATATCGATGGCAGGAAGTTGCTCTTTATGGAGGGATACAAATTTAGCAGGGGTGTTCGATTATGGACAAAGTACTTCCAACCCATATACTAAATAGAAGTGTGACACATCGGGGACTCTAATATTTAGTCAAAATGTCGTATTTTTTGCTTTTAACTTGAAGTTTAAGCCACCCAAAGGCATTTAAGTGTGGTTTAAATGTTGTCCTAAATATCTCAAACCCCGATGTGAGATAACCATAAACAAAAGGGCACCTACCATACCTAACTTCACCTGCCCCACCTGTACCTGTAGGATTGATGTATTACTACCTACAACTACAAGTGATTCGGGATACAATAATCACTGAGGACTACAGATCAGTGTGATACAACACTGTACTGTAGACTATAGTTCCCATAACCCTACTACATTGCCTACTCCATTGCTTAGCTGTGCCCGTGTATAGTAGTGTTATATGTTCCCCTTTGTTCCCTACCGATGAGATTGCGAGATTAATGAGATGCGAGATCCATCTGAGATCAATCACACCAAAGCCAACAATGACACACTGACTCGTTCAAAGTTCTTGTGCCTAACACCAAAGCTAATAATGGACACACTGAGTTGTTCAAATTCTTGTGCCTATTCTACCTAGTACATTGCTACTGCTACTCTCAAAGTCCATGACCATAGGAGGCGCATCAATCGAAGGACCACTGTCATCGTTACAAACATCCACTGACTCCGAAACCACGGCGAGTTGAGGAACGAAGCTCCAATGAGCTTGGAATGAGTTCTGCATTGCAAAACGGAGGGCAGCTTGATGGTATGCATACATGCGCAAACCCTCTTGCTCAGTGATCTTCTCCAATGGGTGCAGAACAGCGTGCTCATGCCACCAGTGGCCTTGCCACTCCAGAAAGGCAAGCACTCGTTGCATTTCTTTGGCTAGTAACTCCACTTCCTCAGACCATCGAGCTGCGCGAGCACGTGCCTTACACCACTCTATGTGGACGCCTAAATCAAAATAAGTCAGAGATCATGTCACCCAGTTAAAACACTTACAGTCTTGAACACGCTCGTTCTCAGAGTGACTAGTAGTATCTCTGTCCGATACCAGCCAGATCCATGATATTGTTCCGGTACCCTGAGTATGGCCACCTGCAAATTCACCCATGGGTCGAACATCCTTGTGTCTGAGAGGTCGAAGTTTTTCCTCCCAGGCGACCTTATCCACATGAGAGCTTAGCGACCCCAGTGCTTGGCGTGCGCATTTGTATTTGTCCGCTGCTGCATCTTTCTTTGCCTCGACACTTGCAATCAAATTCTGGGCACAGGTGGATGCTGCTTGGCCACGTAAGTGCTTGTCCTTGAATTTGTACATGTGCGAGCATAGACGAAGATGGGAGCGGAGTTCGTGGAGCGCATCATGAGCTTGTGCCCACCAAAGTTCCCACTCGTACTCCATCAAACAGCGATGGCACTGGTTGAAATAGCTGAGAGCCGATGGAAGATATAGTGGGAAGTCTTGAGGCTTGAGTGCTGCGCTCGAACTTGTGTCAGCTGATGAATGTAGCATTGAGACAATCGGCATGTAAAGTTGTTGATAACGCGTCCAAGAATCAATACATCTCTGTAACGCATTAGTCCTGTGAACAATGGCCTCTCGTTGTTTGTCTGTGGAATGAAGTGAGAGGTTTGCAATGTCACATTTGAGCCGTTGTCTGTCATAACATGTGAACGGTGAATGTGATGCGAAGAGATACTTCACATACTGCATGTCTTCTAATTCAATACCACCGCTAATAAGCACACTGGGCGAGACGTCGACGTCGAGTGAGTGATTGATCCCTTCCTGCAACTCTTTTGCTTCCAATTCTGCGAGCTGCGACCTTACCGCAGCCTGCGTGATAGCTAGATATTTACCCATCAGCACAAGTTGACAGAATGAATGGGCAGTGACTTACGAGCTACCTTACTCTCAAAAGGGTTTGGATGAGCGTTGTCCTCCTCCCATAGCTGAACTTCTAACCCCCATTCTTCCAGTAGTGTAGGCCGAACAGTTGCTTCCAGGTCGTACAACGCAGCACAATGTTCCCGCTCCCATTTTACGGCCTCTTCCATCTTGCGCTTCAATGTACGACCTTTGAAGTATCAGCCAGGAAGATAATGATAATTATGCGAAAAACTCACCGAGCATTGTTGTCTTCTTCCAATTCCAATCGCCAAAGTGATCATCCAATGTATCACGTCGTGTTCCTGGCCCCATCTCCTTCGTGCTCGATGCAACGCGATTGGCATTTGCCTAACCTCTTTCTGGCGCCTCCCCGTCTGTCCTACCCACCCACTTAGTAAGGTTTTACGAGAAATTGACCTGATAGGCTGCGACATGGGCTGCAATGTGAAATTTTGGCATAAAGTACTGAACCAAGATGTTGTTGTGTGGTATATGAAGGCGAGTTGGCATGCAATCCATTCTGTTCCATAGCTTTTTGGACCACTGACATGCGATATTGTACGAAATATTCAGCATGGTCACCGTGAACCCAACCAGCGTCGAGAATACAAGGTAATCCATATTCAGGTACCTTATAACTCTGTCAACTAGCTGAGTAGAAAAATGCGGCAAACATACCTTTCGCCCTTCTGAAGATCACCTACCCCATTCGGCAACTTGAATTCATGTCGAGCACAGTTGACAGTTCCTATGCCGGTTGCTGCCAGGCCTCGTGAGGATTTGGTATCAGCCATGTTGACAGCGTTATGGCTGACACATGTGCTGCGCTAGTGGAACAATAAGTGCATCACCCTACATATTAGAGTATGTACAACGTACATCTTGTCTTTCATTAGCTCACTCCGATAAATAGGCCTTATATGCTTTCTCCTCAACAAAGTAGGCCCATCCCGCGTTGAAGCCCGGATTCATTTTGTCGGAGGAGACAGCCTTCCGTTTGAGACGGAAATTCGCATCTATAGCGATGAAAAGGGCGTACAACCATCTGTCAACCAGGGTGAGCTAAATATCCTCACCCAACCATCAATCCAGACCTACCTCGTTCCTGGGGGCGAATTCTCCCAACCACTGGGTAAGTTTTTGCCCGGATGTGGGCACGCCGGGCACATCACTGCAAGCTCGCCAGTGTTACGACTTGGATGGTATCTGTTGGCGACGCTCAAACAGAGCTTGTGTCGTCAACGGTCTGTGGACGTCCTTGGGCTAGCCCAAGGTTAGGGGTCGTACTTGGCGTGTCTTCGGCAAGTACGATTTAACGCCTATGTCCAAATCGGGTAGCTTATGTCACGCGGTTGCGAGATGATAAGCTATATCGGCCTAGGCTTACGACACCCGAAGGTTAATCGTAAGGATCGTCGTTAATTAGAAGGACAGAAGTCCGACTAGTTAACAGGGGCTTTGCTCGTCGACGAAGTCGATGAGTAAAGGTCGAGACTATAGGCTTATCCGCGAGGTGCAGATAAGAAGATAGAATATAGACTGCTGGCTGAGGCAGAAGGATCACTCTGGTGAGAGTAGGAGGTCAAGAACCAAGTAGATTCAAGTTAGGGAATATGGTACATGGTAGCGAGTTTATATAGAGGACAGGGGACGTATTAGTGGATGATAACTCGTACTACCGGGAGAGGCAATCGGTAAAGGGTAAGACCATAATAGGAAGGCACGTTCGATCTAGGTAGAACGTGCTGGATAAGAAAGTGAGTCAAAGATCAGAATGAGAAGTGAAACACGCAGGGGCACGATCGTGCAACTGCGGATCTAAGTATAAGTCGCATGTGCGACTGCGCACCGAGTCAGAGATCAAGAAAGGAAAAGGGATGCGTCATGCATCGTGTCATAGGTTACCGTCCGGACGGTAAGGGCAAGGGGACTGTCCACAGGATCAGTCAGGTGGTGGAACGGAGCATGGGTATGCTTCGTCAGCGAAAGGATCCGGCCAAATGTACTGGCTCTGCTGAAGCGACAAGTAGAGGGCGAAAGGGAATGCGAGGATGACGAGGATGACAAGGGTGAGGTTGGGGTAAGGGTATGATGCGAGGGCTGATACGAGGAGGATCAGGAGAAAAATAGTAGGGGCCCAAGCGTCTAGATGTTCTTGTAACAGCCAGCTTTTGTTTCTGCAATGCCACCAGGGTCGTGACCTCGCCCACCGTGCCTGAGTTGTTGAAGGTGCTGCCATTCATGGACAATCCGCATAAATGCAGAATAATGATCCTGCACGGCCCAAGTTTGAGTACCATTATGTTAGCATTTAAATTTGAGACTTACCCTGATGGGTGACAATCCACTATTGTCAGTGTGCCTGGCTAAACCATGGAAAAATTCGTAGGCTGGAAATTTTAGACTCGTATGAGAGAAGGTGGAAGTGTTCGAGCACGTTGAATGTAGCACCTGTTTGTGGGTCTAGTCGTAGTCGCTGGATACCATTGCGCTTCATAATAACTGTTTGTAGCGGACTTGTGCAGTCTCACAGCCACAAAAATCTAATCCAATTTCATGGATTCCGTTAATGTCTATGTCTGATGACGACAAAATCATCCCCCTTTGAGGGACTGTGGGTTGTAACAGCTGGTCACTGGGAGTATGGCCCAGTTGTATGCGCACAACCTGAGGGTCTTGAGTTTGACACATGTTAAAAAACGAACCTGTTCCACTCCTGTGTAGGGTTGGTACCATACAGATTGTATATCTAGGCAACACATACCTCAATGATATGCAACTGGGCTGCATCGATGTTGGTTGACAACACAATACTGACAGGACATCTCCATACCAAAGCAGTCCCTACAGCGGTACTTGGGTCCATCATTGCCGCAGTGGCAGTGCGTTTGCTGGGCTTCATGACCACAGGCCCTCCAAGAAGATGGTTTCATCAAGGAAGGATTGACGTTGGGGGAGCCAGACCAGGAGTGGATTATCCTACAAAAATTTGTGAGTATACTACAGAACATTCATATTCCTACACATCACTTACTGCGGGATGCTCTTTGCGCTTATCTGGAAGAATGTCTGGAGGATCATAACATGGAGGAACTTCATCCCAATTGTCATAGTTTGGCTGGTCCTGAATGGTATGCGGTACACATAGTGAACCACTGGAAGACAGCTCACTCTCGAGTGTGGCCTCGAGTGAAAGATAAGCTGTTTGTAGAGTACTACGCCCATCAGTGAATGCATATTCCCATATTTGCTGGACAGCCAGTGTTGACATGAAGGATGGTTGAACAAAACACTCAAATCACGACTTGGGCTTCTTGCGCACCATGGCAGGGTACAATGGCAGCCTAGTGTGGAAAATTTCAACATGGCGAATCATTCTGAAAGTTACATGTAAGGCTTCCTCAACTTCGAATAGACCACACCACTTA
Source organism: Suillus bovinus (assembly GCF_016758785.1). NCBI lineage: Eukaryota > Fungi > Basidiomycota > Agaricomycetes > Boletales > Suillaceae > Suillus > Suillus bovinus. The sequence continues at coordinate 8,186 of NW_024542232.1, forward strand.
CTTTGTACCGCAGTAACCATACCATGAACACGCTGCATCAACAGTATTGATTCCAGTAAGTTGACAAGATACCATTATTGTGGGTGCCATTCTCTGGCCCAAACAGTTTGAGAGGGCGTGTTGGATGATGGGGCGAGTTCCAGCGAATGAGGACAGTATGGAGTATGGAGTCGTACCTTCGGCGCCTGTAGAAAAAGCCATGCATGATCCGTGAGGTTTGAGGCTGTGCCATTGAGCACCGTGTTTTTAATTTTATGAAGTTGTGACGGTATGGAGCATGGAGGTGTACCTTCGGCACTTTTAGCAAAAGCCACGCATGATGCATGAGGTTTGAGGCTGTGCTATTGAACTTGAGGCCAACACCGCATTTTTAATTATAACAGTACCTTGCAGATAGCGCACATTATGATGTTTCAACTGAGATAACAGAGAAGCAAATGTTTTTTATACTACACAAGTAAAAATTGAACTCGCAGACTCGCAGTAGATACATCAAATCCTGGTGCCTTTCTGGTACATTAACTCCCCCATAGAGTGAGCAAGTGTGAGGTCAGGAATTCCTCCATAAAGCACCAGAAATTGGATGTCCTCCAGATACACAAGGACAGTCCTCAAGAAACGGCTGACAGAATCTGTGGCATGCCATTCAGGCGAGACTCTGCAAAAATTAAGGATTTGGTCTTGTGCGGCAATAGTAAGATTGAGTAATTTTTGGATGTCGGCCATTGGCGTTTCAATGATGGAGATGTTGGCTTTGGTAGATGAGTTGTCCGGCATATTCTTAACGTAGGCACATAAGATGCCATGGACAAAAGTGCAGGGGTCATTGATCTTTGCCAACATCTCATCCTTGATCTCTTTGACGATGCGCAAGCATTCAGGAAGGTTATCTCTGTTGAACGTGTTTGATTTCATTTTAGACTATTTATAATATAAAGAACATACGGTTGACTTTTGTCATTGTCCGAGTCCTGGAAATCCTTGCTGCCAGTATTAGACTCAGACTCATCTCCATCACGATGCAGGGCTTTTGCAACAGCCTTTGACAGGTCTCTTGAGAATTTTCTGGCTTCTCGTGATTCCTTGCTGTTAGAGCTCCGTAGCTCTCTGCGGTTCTTCAAAATCCTGTCTCTGTTTCTTCACCACAATCGGTCAGGAACCGTCGGGAACATTTCATTAATTTAAAGTATGACATACCTAGCATAATAGCTCCTACACTTTTCACATGCAGCTGTTAATTTTGCCTCGGGTGTTTTATGAATGATTGGACAGGGCATGTTGACTAGTAGAGACTTGGTAGTAGTAGTAGTGGTCTTGGTTGAAAAAGAAGCAAAGAACCTTTGAAACCAAGACTCGGAGTCCAGTGGTAGGACCAAAACTTCAAGTTGTACATATGAATATCAACAATATCCACTAGGCTAGTGGTCATTTGCAGCAACTAAATATTCCTGTTCTGTAGGTAGAAGGGTGAACATTATTCAATAAGCATTTTTGGGCTGCAGGTGCACTTGCTATTCCAACAATAAATTTATCCTACCGCCATATCTACTGAATGAGTCCCTCATATTGTGGTCGGACCAAAACCATTCACGTGGTTCCATACACTTGAATCAAAGTTTTCATTCTACATTACTCGTATACGCTACAAAAAGCCCCACTCCAACATTAATCTCGCTAATGGCACCACCAAGTAAATATTCAGCCAAGCAGATCGAGTTCATGGCAACATACCATGATCAATTCTTAGAGTGCAAATCAAACAAAAATTACGAACCTTTCTGGAGCCCATTTTTTGAGGCATGGGGAATCAAGTTCCCAGAGCGTGCTGTAGTCTTCAACAACATTCCGCTTGATGTCGATTTAACTGACGAACAATCTGCTGAAGTGGCAACCGCATGGGCATTGCGTCAACAGGTACATATAGACTTGCCCAACAATGTGTTGCTCGACTAACAACACATTAACAGTGCCTTATGCAGAAGTTCTGTAATGATCTGGGCAGCTCCAAAGCAGGTCGGCGGGCTAATGCACAGAGTACGGCCACAATCAACAAGATGCTGACGAATGTCTCAATGAGTTTGAAGGCGAAAAAATCTTCTCGCATTTTGAAACCGTATGAGATGTACTCGAAAATGCACTATGGAAAAATCAAGGATGTTGTCAAAAAAGAGCAAGAAGAACTCAAAAACTTACCGTCTACTGCACCACCCAAGAAGACCAGTATCAGTGTTGTCAAGCTGACAGTCTTAGAGAGGCCTTCAGCAATGAGTCTGAAGAAGTTAAGGCAGAGGTGCTTGCCAGCTGTTGAGGCAATGAAAGATAAGAAGCGTGCGGAAATAGAGGAAATGAAGAAACAAACTCACGATAAGGATGTGTAAGTCATTTTCTTCATCTCCACAAACCGTTGTTCCCTTACATATAGCATGCCTAGCTATACATCCAAAATCACGACACTTCTGATGCAATTCTTCAAAGAATTACATGAGATGATGGATTGGGCATTCACAGTCCTCATGGGTGGGCCACAGCCTAATATGGGTGGGACACTTGATGTTAGTAGCTTCCACATTGGAGAAACGCAAATGGGCAACCGGTTCAGTCAAGCCTACCCACATTTTTCACAAAATATCATGGTGCCTTACACGCAGTTTGTTGAACGCGTTTTTCATAAGTCGGAGCTCATACACCACACAGAATACCACTAAACACCTCTTCAATTCAACAGCTGAGGCAGCTGCGCTGTCGAGAACAAAAGGCTTGCTGCCTGGTTCTACTACGTCATCCACTCTGGCTATCACCCCTGGACCCTCATCCGCTCCTCATATAGTAGCCTCTGGTACATCACCACCTATCCCTTCAAACACCGCAGTTTCAACTTCCGGATCCGATCTGTTGCTTGCATCGGAGCTTCTCTCTCTCCCTCAAGGCAACAATGCCTTTCATTTCTTCTCTGACACTGATTTATCCCTGTCACCAATGGATGACAACTCTTCACTTCCCACTATTCCCACCCTTCCCATCCTCCCGCAACCTCACGACACCCAGTCACCAATGGATGGCACCTCATCACTTCCCAATCTTCCCATCCTCCCGCAACCTCACGACATGATGTACAGTTTGAGGGAGTTTTTGCAGGACCCGCCGTCTCATGAACACATGCCCAAACATTATCAACTCCCAAATATGCCGGTTCCAAATTTAACTGGCGCTGGCAATGCCTTCAACCCAAACCAGGCGGTAGCACAGCCCAATCCTTATTACCCAACTGAGCCCACCTTCATATTTACACCCACCCAATCTTTTGTGGGTGGATCCTCTTCTTTTGCGCGTCTTAATCAATCCCCACCCACTGTAGAGGCTTCACCCATTGCCCCACATCTCAATCAATCCCCGCCTGCTGCAGAAGCAGCTTCACCCATTGCCCCGTGTCTCAATCAATCCCCGCCCACTGCAGAGGCTTCACCCATCACCCCAGCCAGTACTGGTGGTGAGAAGCACGGATCCGAACCACATGAAGGGGAGCAGTCGGATGTCCCCACAAAATGTCAGAAGGCTAAGGATGGCACCAGACACCGCACCGCTAGTGAAACCATGCCCACAAATCTTCAAGATGGTCGATGTAAACGTCAACGAGTCCAATCAAAGTGTGCCGCAGAAGCTAACAACATTGGTGGACCATTCATGAGTCGGAAGGCTGCACATAAATGAGTAGTGTCTCCATCATTCTTGTAATTCACTTAGTTTAGCATACATCTTACACATCATGTTGCACAGTATACCACAATAAATTGATTTAATGTCTTAAAACATGTGTGATCGGGTGACAAGGGTAGCTAACAATGGCTTAAAAGCAATTTCAACACACTGTTGAACTTACGGACTAGCGCAAACCTTCGATGCTCAAGTAATATCATCCTTGGGTAGACTGCTTTGCGAGACTTAGAGGAATTTTGATATCTTGGGCCAAATTCAGCAAACGCAGATCACACAACCTACCGATTGGACTCATCCATCAAAAGAATCTCACGATCCAGGCCCAGCTATCAAGCAGAAGCAAGAAGAAGCAAGAAGAAGTGTGATGCCATCAAACGAAGGCTAGGTACCAGGTCCAGAGAACCGTGGATTGAGTGCCGGACCAGGGATCCTCCACTAATGTATCAGCCCTACAATGGTAGATGATCTATGGGCTTCAGTGATTATTGTATCTGACTTGACCTACTATAGTAGTCATTTAATGTATCATTCTTACAGTATGGCCTGCCTGCCTGTATAAGGGTCCACAAGCTCCCCAAGTTGTCACGAGGCAGCACAAGTGTTGTGTGATGCTGTTATGTGCACATACTCTATGAGATTCATGTCAGTCCGAGTCAGTTGTGCGGTCCATGTACCACCCACCATGTGGTGCCTGGTGACCCATATATGCATTGGGCAGCTTATATTTATCAGGCAGCTTGCATGGACTGCTGAGGTCTGGACCAGCATTATATAGTCATGTTATTGTAGCTACTAGTCTTAGATCACACTTGAATGGAACTCAAATGATATGATAATTGTTCAAGTACTATAGGACATTGAGGCTAGCAACACATGACGAAAACGAAAAAACCACAAGGGAGAGCTTGTGACTGCATATCATCACCATCGTGATTTTGCCTTGCCATGACCACGGGCACCGCCTCAAGGCACTGGCACTGCTCGTTTGGTTTTGTGCCCAACAGATGCAGCAGTCGTCAGAGGTTCACTCAAAGGAGAAGGTTCACATTGAGGTCCAGGAGGTGCTGAGGAGCCAGTGTGAGGAGGTGCTGGGGAGCCGGTGCAAGGAAGTGCTGGGGAACTGCCAGACATTGGCCCAGGGGAGCTGCAAGGAGGTGTAGGAGGGGGAGGACCACCAAGATTGCTCTGATTCAGAGTGCAAGAACCTAGTAGTAGATTACATTAACACAAAATAATGAAAACAAGGGGGGGGGGAATGTTACCACCTGCCGCCGATTCGCCGTTGTTAAGGGGTCGCGTGCCATGTGTTTCATTTTCCTCATCATGCTGGTTAGCAGAAGCTGTGTCGTTGCCGAAAAAGTCATCCATGTCGTCATCGGTACCAGAGTCGTTGGTTGCAGCAACTCTGCGTCACTTGGAGGGACGGTTGTCAATCAGGCCAGGACCTGTATCACCACACAGCTTTGGAGGAATCCCTTCTTCTTGTTATTTGGGTCGTACAAGCTCATGTCATAGAACATCGATGGCCACTGCTTTGCGCTGACCTTCTTCTCCCCTGCATTGACCTTGTCCATATAAGCTCTGAAGCATGTTAGTGTCAGTTTCAATCAAGTACAAGTACATACTGTGGGTCCATGTCAAATTCAGTAATATCCCATGCAGGACATAAGAGTCATGCAGTCTGTGGGTGGTTCCACCCTCGCAAGGCCTTACTGTGAGACTTAAGTATTGGTGGGTTGAAACGATCCTTGGCGGGGTCACTGAGCATGTACTGAAGCCCAGTATGCTTGAGAGACCCCATATCATCACAACGAGCCGCATTCACTGCACTTTCCATCTATCAAATGTCAGTGTATGCTAAAATAGCACATATATGCACTTACCAACTTGAGGAAACTCATTAGTGACTCTGGTTCTCGTTCAAGTTTTGCAATGAGGCCACTGAAATTCGGAATCAATTTTGCGAATGTCGTAAACAGATGAATGTTGGCTCGTGTTCTGCAACAGATGAACCATTAGCTAATAATGGCTAGTTGGAATGAAAACAAACTCTTCATCCTGCTCTTGGTCATGATCAGCATCCTTGGGCTCGAATTCAGCAAGTATTCCATCTCGCAGAATCACGAAAATGTTAGCAAAAAGCTCATAGTTTAGACAGAAGAATCAAGCAGCAGTTAGGTAAGGATCAAGTGGATTGCTGTAATCAATGTAAGTCACGGTCTTTCAATTTTGCATATGGATGACTTACGCTTTCTTCTGCTTGCGTCCGGTGGATGAAGTATCATCTAAGCTCCGGAGAAGAGCTTCGAAAGAGTCCTCAGATCGAATGTTCTGGTCTGTGCTCTTGGGCATGATGTAGTTCAGGATTAAGGGGTGAATATGATTCAGGAATGTTGTTGACATGTTGTTTGTTTGGTTCTGTTGACTTACTAACACGTCAAAGTTTAGTGCTGGCATTCTGGTTGCTTGCAGGCCCCAAATGAATCCAACTTCTGAACTCAACGCTCACAGCTTGTAAATTGGTGAGTGTCTCTTCCTTTTCTTTGCTTAAACTCCCCTCCCTATGACACCCGGTATGGCCCGTCACCGCCCTGAGGCTGAGTAGTGGAGCACCACTTCCCCTTCCACCACATCCATATTTCACAGAGCGTCCCATCTTGCTGAGAACATGTTCCGTTCATATCTGACTAACAATTCTATCTTTTATTATAGGTTAATTTTCACTTATGCACCTGGGAGGTGCTGGCTGCACTGGAGGTCGGCGCGCCAGCACCTATGATCTGGTGTATATACATATTTATTCATTTATTCTTGTCTCAGGCGCCCTCATGGGCTGCCAGTACCTTGCAGGTGCAAATCCCTAACTAGGTGTCCACATGAGGGAGGTGATACCTTGAAGGTGCGTATCCCTAACCCTACCCTAGTCACAATGCGCTCACTGACATTGTAGCCATGTTATGCCACGGCACGAAACTCGCACAGTCGCCTCCCGTGTCATCAACCACGCACTCGTGCTCTCCTGATATACTCTCCTCATTGCATACGATGTCAAGTAGCTTAGCCCCACACTCGTTCTCATAGCTAGCATTGGTGTCATTGCTGCATTCTCTTTACATGTTGTCCCATAGTGTTTCACCTCCTGCATTTATGGGGGAGCGCACGCGCCGCATCAGACATTCTCACCCGCCCTTACATATTCACTCACCCTCACATTCTCACCCAACCTCACATTCTCACCCACCCTCACAATGTTCTTCTCAGCTGAACGCGATGGTCCAATGCTGGGGCCATTATCCCTAAATGTCAGTTCAACGGGGAGGTTGCCGCTGAGGCACACATCTGCTTGTGGACCAAGCTTGACCATAACATCAGGTCACCAACAAAATGAAGACTGGGCCTTACTTGCCTTCAAGTAATCATTGGTCCAGCCAGACGCAGAAGCCTCTCATGTGATCGCAAAAATATCAGCGCCTAGCATCGCACTTATTATACGGTCGCCATCCACTCCCTTGCCCACCCCAAACAATGACAATTGGTCATGCCCACTCTCACAAACCTTCGCCTGGTTCCAACCTGCGTATACATCTTTGAAATGTCCGAGGATGATCCTATCCATGGAGGCATACACAGGCGCGTTCATGAACATTCTACTCCAGAACCTGCAGAGCAACATTTTTAACTGCAATGTCAAGATACCAATACTATCATGCTTTGGCGATATCGCACTTGCAATTGAACCTGCTTTTGATCCTTATTTGAATATGGCTATGGATGTGCTTGTAATATATGATTTATTGAATCCAATCAAGTGATCTTGTCTGCAGCATGTCTGTAAGTTCCAATGATCTTGTCTGCAGTGTGTCTGCAAGTTAATAATATCAGTCAATTGCAGTTTGAAACATGACAGATGGTCGGACTGTGTCCCTATCAAGCGCTCACCTGTGATATAAGTATCAGACTGCTATTGACAAGCCCCTTGATTGTACGTCCATCATGGTCAGCTACCCATGTTCTGTTTGCAGAGCTACCTTTGACAGTGCACGGGCCTTTCAAATCACAAACGCGGCAAGTGTGCACAGAAGGAGGCAGGGTCAATAACATCTATAATCGAAAAGTGGCATCAGGATCGGGAGAGGCAGCTTGCTGCCAAGGTACAAAGGCTAGATGATGAAGATGCTGCAATCAGGGCGTGGGAGGCAATCCGCCAGCAGAGTGCGGAAGCACTGGATGACAATGAGATACCTGTATGTCTCTACATCACTTACACTCATTCAGGCCTGTAATTTACCACTTGATACTAGGATTTCTGGGAGCCAACCCCACCACCCCTAGTTCGCACATCTGGATTACTGAATCGTGCTCGTCAACTGCCCAAACGTTACCAAGACATCCTCCCTCCATTACCTGTCCTTCCCCAACCACCACAGGTGCCTACCGCTTCTCCCCTGCGATCTTTGCCCACCGGTTCTCCGTCACATTCTCCAACACTGCTGCAGCCATGTATTACACAACCTGACCACTATGGGCTCTTCCGAACATATCTGTCACGAGTACCATTAACAAACCATTATTCTTTCTTGAATCTTCCTAAGTGCCAATACACAGCACCTAAGTCAAACCCTAACCCTACCCCGAAAATGTCTACCAGTTCAGAGATTCCCTTAGCGCCCATGACATGTGTCTTTGATGTGACTGATGAAGAAGACGAGTTCTTTGATTGTGATTAGATTAGATTAGATACGATAAGATAAGATATGGTCATGTGATACTTCCTTAATATTCTACAATGTTCTATGGTACAATTCCCTTTTCCTTTTTATGATTGGTCAGTAGTTGTAACTCAGTTTCAATCTCTGTTTCAATAGTTGTATATAGGTAGCATGTATTGGTCGATAGTTCCTTAGTTCAAACCTCTTGTATCTACAACTGTAGCAATCCAAGACATACTTGCTCCTCTCTTTCTCTTGTCCGATAACCTTAGTCGAGTCCTAGTCTCTGCCCAAGCGTTAATTCGTTATTTGGGTTGTGACAATATCTAAACTCATTCCCATTGTACAACCCTGACGAAATTACCTCCCTTGCCCACCTTTCTGACTCAACACACTTCGCAAGTGCATAGCAGCCAGCAGCAGGTTTGAGGCCCTGGTGGTCTGGTTTTGGCACTTCAATGAAAACACCGACAGAGAATTTCTTCGTACCATTTCTGAATGCAACTATATATTGCTTAATGTGTTGGTTTCATGGAGGATCAGCTATGAAATTTCTCACTGAACTCGATCACCTTGTCAACGAAGTCATCCTCGCAGAGGATTTTGATAAGGCAGATCTGCAAGGATTTCGAGCTTCGAAGGAACTGAAACACCTGGATAATTATCAGGGTGATCCAGAGGACATATGTTCATCATTTTCAACAGCTGATGGATGGATAGAGACGTCGGTCAAGATCTGATTGCCTGCTGATGGTGTTGAGCATCCTTCAGAGGAATGTGCCCCTGAATTCAATGTACCAGGACTCTTCTACCGCTGTCCATTAGAGGTCCTCAAAACTGCCTTTCGTGAAGCTTCAGCTGAACAGTTTCATCTCACACCATTTGAAACCTCCTTCCAAGCATCGCCCAATGAACCTGCAGAGCGTGTGTACTCAGAACTGTACATGTCCCCAGCTATGATCAACGAGCATTGCAAGATTGCATCTACACCTAGAGTTGATGGCTGTACCCTCGAGACGGTAGTTGCCTCAATCATGCTGTGGTCGGATTCAACACACCTCGCTAGTTTTGGCACCACATTGTTGTGGCCCATATATATGTATTTTGGGAATCAGTCAAAATATGTTCAGGGCAAGCCATCGTGCTTTGCTGTGCACCATCTTGCCTATATTCCTAAAGTGAGTTTATGGCAAGATGCCGTGTATTGCTCACTGACAACCTTTTAATAGCTTACAGATACAATCCAGGATTTTTATCAGCAAGCATTCAAAAAACCTGCAACTGCGGAGGTCTTGATGCACTGCTGACATGAACTTATGCAAGCCATCTGGCTGCTCCTCATGGACGATGACTTCATGCATACCTACGAGTTTGGAATTGTCATCGAATTTCTCGATGGTATCTGTCAGTGAGTCTTTCCCCAGTTTTTTACTTATTCTGCAGACTACCCCGAAAAGTGAGTCACAGAATCTTCACCAGCTTGAATCTCATATTGACTTTGCGCACTCTGCAGAACACTTCTGGCCTGTATCAAGTTTCTGGCGAAATGTCCTTGCCCTCGATGTTTAATCCCAAAGGACAAGATTGGGGCTCTTGGCACTCACGCTGATAGGCGCCGTCGTGATCGAGATGCACGTCAAGATAGTCATGGCCTACGATCAACAATCAAGAGGGTTTGTAACTGGCTGTACGTGAAGAGTACCAACATTACTAGTATTTTTGTCAAACATCTACTTGGCCCAGAATCTCTTATTGCGACTGCGGTTTGTCATTCTCACATAATTGCATTATGATCACCAGTAACAGATTAATAGAGTGCATTTTCGACTCAACTTGCTCAATTTGGATTCAATTTTTATTCACTTTTCGTACCTGACCTACTCCATGAGTTCGAGCTCGGAGTCTGGAAGGCCATCTTCACCCATCTTCTTTGGATTTTGTACTCATATGGGAACGATACAATTCAGGATTTAAATGAACAGTTTGCTTATTTTCTATCTCACACCATCCTCATATTAAGACTAAATTTACAGGTATCAACAAGTACCAACGTTTGGATGGGGTACAATATGTCGATTCAGTAACAATGCCTCAGGTATGAAGCATCTCGCAGCGAGGGACTTTGAAGACTTGCTGCAGGTGACCGTTGTGCAATGTGGAGTTACTGTGAGCTAACATCAACAAAACAGTGTGCTATACCCATTTTTGAGTTGCTGCTTCCATCTCAGTGGAATGAACCTTTGCTAGATCTGCTATTCAAACTCGCAACATGGCGAGGCCTTGCGAAACTGCAAATGCATACTGACACGACACTTGGCTTTCTCGACACATCCACGACACGTCTTGGAAGGTTTCTCAGGCACTTTGTCAAGGAGACTGAGGAAGAGTTTGAGACACAAGATCTACCGAGTGAGGAGGCTGCTTGTGGACGCCAAAAGGCTTGACAGGCAGCAAAACAAGGGCCTTCACAGTCTGCAGCACTGACTTCAAGGCAAGGTACAGATGGGCCAAAGATCCAATGCTTCAACTTTGAGACATACAAGCTCCATGCCCTCAGTGACTATGTAGATGCTATTCATCAGTTTGGAACAATGGACAACTTTACCACTCAACCGGTGTGCTCTAGAAGCGATTTTGTTTATTTTGGCACTGAATCAATATATTCCAGGGCGAGCTTGAACATTGTTGCATCAAATGATTCTATCTGCAAGTCAGCAAAGCAAAGTTCACATCTGGAATTGCAAAACAGGAACGTCGTGAACAGATTCTATTCAAAATGGCTCGGGCAGAGCACAACAATTCAAAATCGGAGAAAGGCAAGTCTACAACAGTCTGTAAACCTGGTCATACAACGACAGCAGGTGAAGATGCCCCCTTTCACATGCCCTTCAAAGCATCAGAGCCTTTGGCTTACTCAGACCCAATGTCACACTACCACATCTCCAATGGCATGAGGTACCACTTGAATCTCCCCCGATGGCTCATCAAACATGCAAACGATCCTGTGTTAGATGTAAGCTGTGAGTTTCTTTGAGTTAGCAGTGCTCATGATCATAATTCCTAAAGGACTTCCTTCCTCAGCTGAAAGATCACCTCCTTTCTTGCATACTTGGTCGTGAATACGATGGTGATGAGACAGAGTTCTCTTCAGCCAAGCATTCCCAAGTCCTGTTCGTTAATGACCGCATATTCCAGCACAAGGTCATTCGTGTCAATTATACGACATATGATCTGTGTCGCTCTCAAGATTCTCTTAATCCCCACACACATGCAGATGTCATGGTTCTCAGACACGAAGACGATGACACACATCCATACTGGTATGCACGTATCCTGGGCGTGTTTCATGCAAATGTCATCCATAGAGGTGGGGATGCACCCTCATTTGAACCACGGCAGATGGATTTCTTGTGGGTTCGGTGGTTCGGTCATGATCCTAATAATTATCGGTCTGGATGGAAGGCAAAGTGTCTTCATAGGCTTGGGTTCATCCCCGCTGATGTACCAGGGGCATTTGGCTTTCTCGATCCACAGCAGATTATTTGAGGCATCCACTTGATACCTGCATTTGCCCATGGTCACACTAGTCTATTACTGCCGCCCTCAATTGCTCGTCCACTACACGACAAAGACAAAGACTGGAATTTTTCTATGTTAATATGTATGCTATTTTTGTACTCCTGACATCTGTCAGCGACTGTCACTGACCTTTGTGATTCAGATTCGTCGACAGAGACATGATGATGAGGTTTTGTGGTGGTGGGGTTGGCCACAAGTCTACTCGCAAGTCGACTGCAGTTTTCTTGGAGGACTGCGACCCTCTAGATGAAATCACTCGAGACGATAGCAAGGAAGACTTTGAAGACTTGGAAAGTGGCATCAATCAGGGGGCACAGCTCAGTGCCGGGTCTGCTAGTACTACTGCACAAAATCAAGCTACTGGTGATGAAGACGAAGATGATATCGAGTCTGAGATGGATGAGTATGGGTATGGGGGCCTTGATGAGGAAGAAGAGGCGACCGACAAAGAAGATGAAGAACAAGGGGACGGTCTTGAGGAAGCTAATGACGAGGTTGGACCGGAGGATGGTGAAGACGATGCCATGGATGAGTACGAAGGGTATGCAGAGCTCTAGCAACTGATTGTCGTGTACAACACTGAATTTCAAGCGAGAGTCGACAAATATACTTGGCCTTGCGGCAGTAATGAATGTAAACTCACGAAAGTCTTTTAATTATTATACAGGTAACCATCAGCCTGTTGCTGGCCATGCAAGTAACCACCAGTCTGCCTGCATCCATACAAGTCTCTGCAATACTGGCTGGAGATTATAAGAAATTCACCTGTCTGCTACACTCATACAAGATCGCTGCAAGGCCATATAATATGATAAACAGACGTGCGTGCTGATATAAGCTTCACAAGACCATATATGATCATATACGCTACATGTTGTTTTGTTGATGACCTAGAATAGATGCCACGTTATATTTCGCAATAAAGCCTGTCGAGTTGGGCACCTACAGTCAGCTCCAACCGAACTACTCTGCTTCCCTGGCTATCCACGCGTCCGGATGATCACAGGATCGTACGGAACACACCCTGTGATCTATACTTTCCTCCCCGGCACATAAAATGCCTTCAAGTCTCCTCACGCATCCTCCACATTCCGTTTCTTGCCGCCCGTTTACAAAAGCAATCACATAGCCCACAGTTCCTGAGTAAGAGTATGTTTGTACACAGGACACACTAGTGACAATGTAAAGAAACTGGTAGATGGTATTGTCGACTGGGTACAGGCATGAGACCAAAGAGAAAGAGAATTAGAAAGACAGTGGTTGAATGTGGCGGAGGAGGGTGTAGGAGTATGGATGGTGTTGAAGTGTAAGATATTGTCTTTGGAAGCGTAAGTCGATTTTAAATGTACACACCATGTCAAAATTCCTGTCCTACTCCTCCGTTTCTTTGCTTTTATTCCTGCATTACTCCTACGCAATTCCTAGTATGTGTGCTCTCTCGAGCCAGGGCTGCACGAAAAATGTATCATACTAACCCCTGACGCTAGTTCGGTTTCGTGCAGCAAAGGGGGTCGTGTGGAGTAACCTCAGGATGTAGACTCAAAATGCACCACCAAAGTGAGAGAGGTGTGTTGGCATCCGAAGCGCCAGAGTCGAAGAAGACCGAGAGACCCAATGGACAGGCACAAGATGACGAGTAGGAAATGACAAGTAGCAGGTACGAGCGCAAGTCATTGGTCGAGGGAGGTCGGGGACGGAAGGAACAGGGAGTACCTGTTGACGTCGGGACCGAAATGGTCCAAAGTAAATTTTCACCTTCAAAATAATCGAGAGCGCTTACAGTATTAATACCAGCGCCCAAACGTTACGAGCGTCTCAGTTCTTTCCAGAAACTGAGACTTATTCTTACCTGTTAGATTGTTTCTATCCCGCTCTACCTCTAATCTCTAGAGGTTATGAGCCCTGCCATGACCAACAATAATACGCTCCCCAGTACCACGTCGACTCTGTTCAATGTCCCAAAGTTAGCCGAAGACGGCACAAATTGGATCACCTACAAGGAAAGAACAATGACGGCGATAGGCGCTCGAGGTTTGATGTGATATGCGGACGGTCGTGCAGTCGAGCCGATACCCTTCCTCCTTGATGAGAAGATGGGCCAGCCACTGAAGGCGGACGGTTCGACACCCACTCAAAACGAGATTGACGAGCTGGATAAGAAACTTGATGAGTATCTCCAAAAGAACTCACTAGTAAAACAGCAGATATTCTGCACAATATCGGATCGCCTCCTGTTGAGGGTCCAGAGGTTCGAGGCCGCGTGTGAAGTCTGGGCAGAGATCTGCCAGATCCATGAAGGCAAAACAGAACTCGTGCAGATTGACCTGCGCAGACGCCTGCAGGAAACAAGGTGCGAAGAATCAGGTGACGTCAAAGCCCACTTCGCAGAACTCCTAAATTTGCGGGAGTTGCTGGCTGGCATGGGCGCAGCCATCCTCGATACCAACTTCCATGCCATCATACTTGGCTCCCTTCCTGAATCGTATCGCCCCCTCCTCTTGTCCATTAATGCCGCAGCAAAAATCGTAAAGACCCCGCTGACGTCCTATGAACTGATCAGTATTGTCACCGAGGAGTATGAGCACTGCCTACTCACAGAGCGCCGCCCCTCCAAGAAGTCCAAGGACTCGGCACTATCTGCCAAAGAGACCAAGGGAAAGGGCAGGAAGGCTTCGTCCTCGAGCTCCAAAGCTGATCCAGACGTCACATGCTTCAATTGCGACAGAAAGGGGCATTACAAGACAGACTGCTGGAGGAAGGGTGGCGGCAAGGAAGGACAAGGTCCCAACCAGCAGAGGCAGAAGGGGCAAAAAGAGACAGCCAATACGGCTGCAGAGGCTGAAACGCAGGATCAATACGCGTTCGTCATGGCGGATCTCGCCAGCGTAGTGAAAGTCCTCAACGTACCTCCCAAAAGACGCGGCGCCATCGTGGATTCGGGGGCGACGTCCCATTTCTGCCCTGATAGAGCCAAATTCAGTAATTTTACCCCAATCTCCCCGCAGGAGATATGCACCGCAGATGGGTCCACACTTAATGCTACAGGGAGGGGTGATGTGGAGCTAGAACTACCACTTGGTGAGAAACGAATGAAGGTCACCCTACGAAATGCATTATATGCACCTAAAATGGCCTTCACGCTCATATCGACTCACCGGATCGCTGAGGCCAGCATGGCCGTACTGTTCGAGGGGCGAATGTGCAAGGTCCTATCGCAAGGACCCAACTGCCGGGTGATCGCCGAGATCCCGCAGGTTGAGGGACTTTATAGTGTTGCAGCTGCCCGAAATACGCATCAGCATCATGCCAACGTAGCAAAAGGCAAACTTACCATCGATGAACTGCATCGTATACTAGGGCACGTGTCCCAGAGCGCAGCAGCGGAGGCTGTCAGGAAAGGAGTAGTCACAGGCGTAACACTTGATGAGAGTTCGAAACCTACCTTCTGTGAGGCGTGCACCAAGGCCAAATCCACCAGGAAACCTTTTCCCGACAAGACCAAGACACGTGTGCCGGCCTATGGCTGTTACAAGAACATCTAGACGCTTGGGCCCCTACCATTTTTCTCCTCATCCTCCTCGTATCAGCCCTCGCATCATACCCTTACCCCGACCTCACCCTCGTTATCCTTGTCATCCTCGCATTCCCTTTCGCCCTCTACTTGTCGCTCCAGCAAAGCCAGTACATCTGGCCGGACCCTTTCGCTGACAAAGCATACCCATGCTTCATTCCGCCACCTGACTGATCCTGTGGACAGTCCCTTTGCCCTTACCGTCAGGACGGTAACCTATGATCGGATGCATGACGCATCCCCTTTGCCCTTCTCCCTTTCTTGATCTCTGACTTGGTGCGCAGTTGCACATGCGACTTATACTTAGATCCGCAGCTGCACGATCGTGCCCCTGCGCATTCCCCTTCCTATTTCGATCTTTGACTCACTTTCTTATCTAAACACGTTCTACCTCGACCGAACGTGCCTTCCTGTTATGGTTATACCCTTTACCGATTACCTCTCCTGGTAGTACGAGTTATCACCCACTAATATGTCTCCTGTCCTCTATATAAACTCGCTACCATGTACTATATTCCCTAACTTGAATCTACTTGGTTCTTGACCTCCTACTCTCACCAGAGTGATCCTTTCTGCCTCGCCAGCAGTCGATATTCTATCTTCTTATCTGCTCCTCGCGGATAAGCCTATAGTCCCGATCTTTACTCATCGACTTCGTCGACGAGCAAAGCCCCTGTTAACTAGTCGGACTTCTGTCCTTCTAATTAATGACGATCTTACGATTAACCTTCGGGTGTCGTAAGCCTAGGCCGATATAGCTTATTGTCTCGCACCCGCTTGACATAAGCTACCCGATTTGGACATAGGCGTCAAATCTTACTTGCCGAAGCCTCGCCAAGTAAGACCCCTAACCTTGGGCCAGCCCAAGGACGTCCTCGACCGTTGACGACACATGCTCTGTTTGAGCGTCGCCAACAGATACCATCCAAGTCGTAACAATGGCGAAGTGGTCCACTCAGACTTGTGGGGCCCGGCGCAGACTGCTAGCATGGGCGGCAGCCTATATTACATCAGTTTTACTGATGATTTCAGCCGTCAGACTCGCCTCTACTTCCTGAAACATAAGAGCGAAGCACTTACCGCCTTCAAGGCCTATGGGGCCTGGGTCACCAGGCAGGCACCAACGGCCGCCATCCGCATACTCCGTTCGGACCGAGGGGGAGAGTACCTTAGTGCCGAGTTCGACACCTACCTCCGTCAGCAAGGCGTTGAGCGCCAGCTGACCGTGCACGACTCACCGCAGCAGAACAGTGTTGCCGAACGGCTCAACCGCATGTTGGTGGAGCATGTGAGAGCAATGCTGCTCGCCAAGGATTTGCCCAAGTATCTGTGGGCAGAGGCCGTCAGCTACGCGACCTGGTTGAAGAACCGCTTACCTTCTAGAGCCACCCCCGGCACCACCCCATATGAACTCGTCCGGAAGACGAAGCCCGACCTCACACAGGCCCACGAATTTGGCGCGAGGGTGTATGTCCATCTTATGGAGGCCGGGAAGCTGGAGGCAAGGGCTGAGGAAGCACTGTTTGTGGGGGTTGATGTGGAGAGCAAGGCCTATAGAGTGTACTGGCCGTCAAAACGGAGGATTTCAGTGGAGAGGAACCTCACATTTGCACCCATGGATGTACCGATTGCCGAGGATACCCTGAACGAGGGGGAGCCAGCCATCACGCGGAATGACGAATACAATGACAACGGTAATAATAATAACTCACCTCACGTTCAGTCTATCCCGTCACCTCCTCCTGCCACCCCAGAGGATCCTCAACACTCTGTTACCCCTCCAGAGCCAAGACCCACGAGGCACAGGCCAGGACCAGGGTACTATGCCGCCCTCCATAAGGGGGAGACAGCAACTGTAGCCCATCATTCCCTGTTGGAGGCATCAGAGCTAGATCTACTTGATGAAGAAGCACACATTCACCTTGCATTGGCCGCAGCCCAACCTGAACCGACTCTCCAACAAGCTCTAAACGGCCCCGATGGCATTGAATGGCAAGAGGCCCTGGACTATGAAATCAGTCAGCTTGAGAAGTTAGGTACATGGGAGATAGTGGACGCACCACGCTCAGCCAATATAATCCCTTGCCACTTCGTACTTGCCACCAAGCAAGGACCCGACGGAGAGAAGTTGAAACTTCGCGCACGCCTCGTGGCCAATGGACAGCGTCAACACTACGGCGTCGACTACTTTGACACATTCGCCCCCACCGCAAATATGAGCACCATACGCACCGTACTGATGATGGCCACTCAGCGCGATTGGGAAGGCAAGTAAGATTTGACGCCTATGTCCAAATCGGGCAGCTTACGTCAAGCGGATGCTAGACAATGAGCTGTATCTGCCAAGACTTACGACACCCGAAGGTTAATCGTAAGGATTGTCGTTAATTAGAAGGACAGAAGTCCGACTAGTTAACAGGGGCTTTGCTTGTCGACGAAGTCGATGAGCAAAGGTCGAGACTATAGGCTTATCCGCGATGAGCAGATGAGAAGATAGAATATAGACTGCTGGCTAGGCAGAAAGGATCACTCTGGTTGTTACAAGAACATCTAGACGCTTGGGCCCCTACTATTTTTCTCCTAATCCTCCTCGTATCAGCCCTCGCATCTTACCCTTACCCCGACCTTACCCTGGTCATCCTCGTCATCCTCGCATTCCCTTTCGCCCTCTACCTGTCGCTTCAGCAAAGCCAGTACATTTGGCCGGATCCTTTCGCTGACGAAGCATACCCATGCTCCGTTTCACCACCTGACTGATCCTGCGGACAGTCCCTTTACCCTTACCGTCTGGACGGTAACCTATGACACGATGCACGACGCATCCCCTTTGCCCTGTTTCCTTTCTTGATCTCTGACTCGGTGCGCAGTCGCACATGCGACTTATACTTAGATCCGCAGTTGCACGATCGTGCCTCTGCGCGTTTCACTTCTTATTTCGATCCTTGACTCACTTTCTTATCTAGCACGTTCTACCTCGACCGAACGTGCCTTCCTGTTATAGTCATACCCTTTACCGATTCCCTCTCCCGGTAGTACGAGTTATCACCCACTAATACGTCTCCTGTCCTCTATATAAACTCGCTACCATGTACCATATTCCTTAACTTGAATCTACTTGGTTCTTGACCTCCTACTCTCACCAGAGTGATCCTTTCTGCCTCGCCAGCAGTCTATATTCTATCTTCTTATCTGCTCGTCGCAGATAAGCCTATAGTCTCGACCTTTACTCATCGACTTCGTCGACGAGCAAAGCCCCTGTTAACTAGTCGGACTTCTGTCCTTCTAATTAACGATGATCCTTACGATTAACCTTCGGGTGTCGTAAGCCTAGGCCGATATAGCTTATTGTCTCGCACCCGCTTGACATAAGCTACCCGATTTGGACATAGGCGTTAAATCGTACTTGCCGAAGACCCGCCAAGTACGACCCCTAACCTTGGGCTAGCCCAAGGACGTCCACAGACCGTTGACGACACAAGCTCTGTTTGAGCGTCGCCAACAGATACCATCCAAGTTGTAACACTGGTGAGAGTAGGAGGTCAAGAACCAAGTAGATTCAAGTTAGAGAATATGTTACATGGTAGCGAGTTTATATAGAGGATAGGAAGCGTATTAGTGGGTGATAACTCGTACTACCAAGAGAAGCAATCGGTAAAGGGTATGCCCATAAAAGGAAGGCACGTTCGAGGTGAGACACGGGTGAATCCTGAACGTGCAGATAAGAAAGTGAGTCAAAGATCAAAACAGGAAGTGAAACGCGCAGGGGCACGATCGTGCAACTGCGGAGCTAAGTATAAGTCGCATGTGCGACGGCGCACTGAGTTAGAGGTCAAGAAAGGAAACGGGGCAAAGGGGATGCGTCGTGCATCGTATCATAGGTTACCATCCTGACGGTAAGGGCAAGGGGACTGTCCACAGGATCAGTCAGGTGGTGGAACGGAGCATGGGGTATGCTTCGTCAGCAAAAGGATCCGGCCAGATGTACTGGCTCTGCTGAAGCAATAGGTAGAGAGCGAAGGGGAATGTGAGGATGACGAGGATGACAAGGGTAAGGTCGGGGTAAGGGTATGACACGAGGGCTGAGACGAGGAGGATTAGGAGAAAAATAGTAGGGGCCCAAGCATCTAGATGTTCTTGTAACAGCAGCAGAGCTGAAAGCCATGCAGGACGTACCCTATCAGCGGGCCATCGGTGTTACGACTTGGATGGTGTCTGTTGGCGACGCTCAAACAGAGCTTGTGTCGTCAACGGTCTGTGGACGTCCTTGGGCTAGCCCAAGGTTAGGGGTCGTACTTGGCGTGTCTTCGGCAAGTACGATTTGACGCCTATGTCCAAATCGGGTAGCTTATGTCACGCGGTTGCGAGACGACAAGCTATATCGGCCTAGGCTTACGACACCCGAAGGTTAATCGTAAGGATCGTCGTTAATTAGAAGGACAGAAGTCCGACTAGTTAACAGGGGCTTTGCTCGTCGACGAAGTCGATGAGTAAAGGTCGAGACTATAGGCTTATCCGCGAAGAGCAGATAAGAAGATAGAATATAGACTGCTGGCGAGGCAGAAAGGATCACTCTGATGAGAGTAGGAGGTCAAGAACCAAGTAGATTCAAGTTAGGGAATATGGTACATGGTAGCGAGTTTATATAGAGGACAGGGGACGTATTAGTGGATGATAACTCGTACTACCGGGAGAGGCAATCGATAAAGGGTAAGACCATAATAGGAAGGCACGTTCGATCTAGGTAGAACGTGCTGGATAAGAAAGTGAGTCAAAGATCAGAATGAGGAGTGAAACACGCAGGGGCACGATCGTGCAACTGCGGATCTAAGTATAAGTCGCATGTGCGACTGCGCACCGAGTCAGAGATCAAGAAAGGAAAATAGGGTAAAGGGGATGCGTCATGCATTGTGTCATAGGTTACCGTCCAGACGGTAAGGGCAAGGGGACTGTCCGCAGGATCAGTCAGGTGGTGAAACGGAGCATGGGTATGCTTCGTCAGCGAAAGGATCCGGCCAAATGTACTGGCTTTGCTGAAGCGACAGGTAGAGGGCGAAAGGGAATGCGAGGATGACGAGGATGACCAGGGTAAGGTCGGGGTAAGGGTATGATGCGAGGGCTGAGACGAGGAGGATCAGGAGGAAAATAGTAGGGGCCCAAGCGTCTAGATGTTCTTGTAACAATCGGATCGTTGATGTACGCCGCCACAAGTACCCGCCCTGACATCACCTTCACAGTTGCCACCCTATCGCAATTCATGCGCAATCCAGGGAGAGTGCACTGGGAAGCCTGTAAACAAGTGTTACGCTACCTGAAGGGAACGAGCGAATATGAACTCACCTTAGGTTCCACAGACGGAGGACTCGAAGCCTATGTTGATGCTGATTGGGCGTCACAGGTGCATAGACATTCCATGAGCGGGTACATCATCCTACTCAACGGTGGACCCGTTGCCTGGAGCGCCCGAAAGCAACCCATCATTGCACTGTCGACCGCAGAAGCAGAATATATCGCACTCACCAGCATCGTACATGAACTCCTGTACCTCCATCTGCTCATTGGTGAACTTTACGAACCACCAACCGTCCCCATCCCCATCCAATGCGACAATCAGGCTGCCATAGCGTTAGCTTCAAACGGCAAGTTCCAGTCACGGACAAAACACATAGACTTACGCTATCATTTCGTCCGTACCCATATCAAAACCGGCACCTTCAAGTTGATCTACTGTCCCACTGACGACAATGTGGCCGATGCGTTTACGAAACCGCTCCCACGCCCCAGGCACCAGAAGCTGAGAGCCCTCATGGGACTAGCTTGCGCTCGAGGGGGAGTGTTGGCATCCGAAGCGCCAGAGTCGAAGAAGACCGAGAGACCCAATGGACAGGCACAAGATGACGAGTAGGAAATGACAAGTAGCAGGTACGAGCGCAAGTCATTGGTCGAGGGAGGTCGGGGACGGAAGGAACAGGGAGTACCTGTTGACGTCGGGACCGAAATGGTCCAAAGTAAATTTTCACCTTCAAAATAATCGAGAGCGCTTACAGTATTAATACCAGCGCCCAAACGTTACGAGCGTCTCAGTTCTTTCCAGAAACTGAGACGTGAGTCTATACCTTTATCGTTATTGTTACACCTAACTGACTCAGCGTAGTTATTCTTACCTGTTAGGTACACGCTTCATCAATAAGAGTTCTTTCCAGAAACTGAGACTTATTCTTACCTGTTAGATCGTTTTTATCCCGCTCTACCTCTAATCTCTAGAAGGTGAAGAGCTCCTCGGAGTCACAAGGATTATGATGCCCTCAGACTGTGTCAGTCATGCAAAGCTTCGATTGCACGAGTGCTTTGCGCGAGATAGTCGTCGTATGAATCATGATGTAGTGCTGCATGTCAAGATAGAAACACAGAAATTGAGCAATCCGCCCACACCTATATCCACCATGCTTACCAGCATTTTTGAGTCTAATGCGAAACTGCGCAATGACTTCTTGGTTGTATGTGATTGCTGAGAGTTGCGTATGTTTGACGGTGCCTACACGGTGTTTGCAATGCCAACACTTTGGTTTAGAGGACGGAACCGACCCACAAAAATGCAAGCCTACCTGAGACATGAATAACACGCGGAATGACCCTGACATTGTGGATGCTAGTGAGAAGCGTGACTGCACCCCATGCAATTCGATGTTGATCTCGTGCGACACGGATAATACAAAGGTTCGTGAGCGGTGAAAAATACTTGACTACAGCCATTTATGTGAGATAAGATGGAAAGTTGAAGAATTATGAAGGACACACGCACCATTCAACGACATCCCTACTGCTCCCCATCCGGTGTCGCCAAAGTTTGTCACGACGCTGTCGCGGAGAGCGTTGTAGATCAACCTCCCGTCCAGAGATTGTGTGCTTGAAGCCTCTTTTTCAGCGGAGGCATCCACCATAGACGTGTCGATGAATTCGACAAGGAGCCAGCGATTCTTGCTTGATTATATGAGCATGCTATCATATTCCGTTGAAAACAAGGAGTTTTTTTTTTACCTTGAACCGAACCATGTCTTGCGCTGAAGTGCAAACGCTACACAGTCAATACTTAATGAAAGGTGGGCCTTGAAAGAGACGGAGACCAACAAACTGGAAGCTCCAGGATGTTATATCATATTACAAGTAGAGTCCGGGTGCGATACCGGAGTTGGCAGCAGCAAGTAGCGACTGTTACTCAGCTGTAACTTGAAATGGTCTAGGGTCTTGAGATCTTGAGATGGGATCAAACATCTATCTCCATCATGCGGACTTGGCTATACAAGCGCTGTGCGGTAGTATATCTAGCACGAACGCTATCATTATATCACACCACCAACATTTCCCGCTCGCTCACACTCGTCCTCAAATATGACCGTAGTTTCAGATGATCCTAGTTGGTGGCCGGTAATTAGGTTTAACATTTATATCAGCTATTGGACAGGTTTGTCGTATCAAGATCTCTTGATCTAACATTGACTTGCTGTTTCGCAGTTGCTGCCGGTGTCGTGGTCGTATATGATTGTGGTGAGTGGGACAGTCTTCGAAAACCGCTGGTATTCTTATAATGTTTCCAGTACTCACACTCGGACAAGAGGTAGGTCAATGATATTGGTCCAGTAGCAAACTCGCTAAGAAAGGTGTCATAGATTGAATTGATCTGGGTGAGTGACAAGAGTCCCATATGAAAAGAAAAACAGGAGAATATACTGAATTAGCGACAGAAACAACCCTGGTCTCTTATGACACTGATGTATCTACTTGTTCGTACCTCATGTTGTGCTACTAGTTAGACTGGTTACGAGTCTAGCTACTAGTAGCGTGGTCGGTGGTTGTTCTGACCCCAAAATGTTCTAGATACGCTATATGGGAATACCATATTCTGTGTATGTCTCGAGGCCAACAACACAACTTGGCACCGTGCTAATACCCCATCTGGGACAATTAGTCTTCGTGTTCTTGGTATGTCTCATGTGCCTGTGTTCGATTCGTCTGACAGACGGCACACAGTATCTGCGCCATTTGTCTCGCAGACAGATGCAGTGAGTATTATGCAACCGTCTCACTCATATTCAATGAACTCGCTTATATGTAGGGGTGAGTGAAATTCTGAACATTGAACTTGGCTCACCGCAATGGATTAATAGGTGTAAGTCAGAGTGTTTGACACTAGTACGAGGGTGATCACTAATTGAGTGTTCTAGGCAACATCATGAGCTATGCAACAGATGGGACAAATATTGTCGTAACTACCATGTTGTGCGGTGAGTCACCCAACTGCAATGCCTCAGTGATATTGACTCGACTGACATACGATGCAAGTCATCATGATTGCTCGGTTGTATGCCATGTATCAGGGATGCAGAATGATGCTCATCTTCCTTGTTGTTTTCTTTCTGATTGTTAACATCGCCTGCGTGGTGATTGCAATAATATCACTCGATAATTTTGTATGGGGTAAGCTTAACTCATCGAGTCCAAGAGCACAGCTCATTGGACGAACACCAGAGGAGTGGATAATTTCTGGCACATATATGTGCAATTATATATCATCTGAGGGGTATGCCGAACTTCTGGGCGCAATGACTTGGATTCTCAACACTGTTTGGGAAGTCCTCACACTGTGTCTTTCGGTCTGGATTACTGTGAAATACTTCCGTGACCTGCGACGACTTGGCCCATCGACAGGATCGACCATCGGGGACTGTTTCAGAGTGTTGATAAAATCCCACGTGCTTTATTTCACAATGTGAGTTTGTAATGTGAATATAGTTATCTTTTCCTGCTAAAGTTCCACACATTCCAGCTTCGTTGGTGTCTCTTGCCTCCAGCTTGCGAATCTCTCTCCAGACTTCTCAGTGCGCCAACTTTTGGCTAATATCTGCTTGTAACCATTGCTCATGATTTCTGTAGAATTCAAATTCTATTGGACATCAGATAATCGTCGGTGCCTTTCAAATTCTATTTGCCGTGCAGATGTTTGTGCTGGGACCACGCCTTGTCCTTAGCGTTCGAGAATATAACGCCAAGCTTGTGGCTAACTCTGACGCGGAAGCTAGCATGAATTCGATTGTCTTCCAGGAGCGTGTACATGTATCAACTAGCAGTACTGTGTAGCTATCGGGAAATGCTTGCCAAGTGTTCTGCAGGGAGGAGACATTTGGCCGCCGTGGTACTTATTTAACATATAGTGTTTCGACATATATTTGAAAGGTCTAGGTCAAACCTTGTTGTATCACTACCGGAGCAAATTAGCTATCCACCCACGCTTGCACCAGATCGTCTGACAACCAACACACTAGATGTTGAAATAGAACGATAATCAATGCAAGTGCCCAGACAGCTGATCCTCGCGTCTGCGGAGTTTTTCTGCCTGAGCACCGAAGTGACCGCGAGGCGTGAAGCGGCTGGGATAGCTGATAACTCTTAATCTGAGATGCATTTTCATACATCCAGGCCATGATGGAGAAGGAAAATGAATGAATCGTGTTCGTGACTCGACGAATATCACGAATGAGCATGACAAGTGGATGAGGTCTGCTAAGTGGAGAATAAAGAATGAGAGAATCGAAGCTTCCAGTCAGAAGACCTCAAGCGTACCTATCAACTACTAATCAGGCCGCGTCAGCCACGATATTCTGTTGGAGCCCCTGATAAGCACGAGCATGAGAGAAAAGTACAGAGCGAGATATAGACATGCATACATACATATACAGAGTTTGGCGGAACCTACATAGTAGGGGCCAATGTAGTCTCCATGGATGGGAGTCGCTAGATCTCACGCGTTGATGTAAATTTAGACCAATTACATAATCTGAAGCTTCAACGGTTTTTGGTGCGCGCCTGCAGACACTACTAGTACCAGTGATATTCAAATTGATTATGCGTCCAATCGAGCCTCCTGCCTCAACACAGTCGATTCTTTCTCTCGAACCTCAGCATAAGCAGAGGCCTTCACACAATCATTGTACTTCACTGGCGGCCGGCCCGGGCAATCAAGGCTCAACGAGCCTGAAACCACAGCGCAATTGGCCCTGCAAGATCTCTTACACCATGACTGAGATTATATCTCCTCACCCATCGGACTGTCTCTGTCTATTTGGTGCACCGATCGAGTTGTGATTCGCTGTTCACAAACTTTTATTTGCAAAGCACAGCGACTGTTTCGTGCAAATGATGATATTTCCGACAACCAAAAAGCACCTTCTCTGAACATCCATTCGCTTAATCATTTCTAATGTTTGCATATTATGAGATCCCTTCGACAAGCTGTTCTCGATGCTCGTTTCCGTCTATCCTCTACCATCGTCGAGGGTTCTTCTAAAGCCTTGATTCATCGCCGTATTTGTGTGTGCCACAGGTGAGCATGTCATTGCTTTCATGTGTCTTGATATTCGATCTACGCGAACACAGGATGGACCTATGCGGGAACTCGAAGCCATTGGAAATGCCTAACAATATCTGGACATATTCAGCGCTCGGAGAACCGTGAAAAGAAATATATCATGCAGGAACATTCGTGCAACAATTTCTCTATGACAGTGATAGGCTACACGACCTGTCTGTGCTGGCGCCTGCAAGAAAACTTACTAGCAGGTCACCTTGAACTACGATTGCAAGTCAACGTCTTGCTCCTGATCCAGAGGTAGCTCACCTCTACTAACCAAATATTGGCTTTGCACCAGATCGGCTTGAAAGGACGCAAGTCTAATACGAGAGAAGAAGAATTAACACCTGGTCTTGAACTGCCTGCGTAAATTTCGTGTCGTCAATTTCCACATCGATTCAACAAGTTCATCATGAAGTTTGAAGACGATGATTGGATGAGTGAGTGAGCGCCGCGAGCTGCGAATGTAATTTGATTTGATCATCTAATTCGCTAACATGTATCTTAGGTTCTAGATATGGAATAGTGAAAATAGTGGGGCTGTGAGATAGTTTTTTCCTCGGACTTTGGCTATGCACGTGCAGGGTGGAATCATCAGACTACGGTGCGACCTTCGTATCCTGCCCATGAAATTGCCGAGAATGATGAAGATCTGATATTGGCGTACTGGTTCATCTGACTTGCAGCTTTACCGCCTACGGCTCAAGTCGGGACTGAAATGCATCACTGGAATACAATGGCCATCGACACGAGCCTGTACAATCAGAAATTGGGTCTTGCCTATTACAGGCTTCTTGCATGTGCGATTTCTCTTTCAACCTAGTATGCATGACGTCTTATATACAACAGATATCGACCACAAGCACAAGTCAAGATGTATCTGCCAGTGCAATACATTGATATTGCAGCATGTGCACGACCGAATGCACCGAATATAGTGCGTTGCTTTTTGCCTCTATGCTATGTCACAAAATGTGACCTTACAGCAAGCAATCAGGGAACTACGATGGAAAGCTGGGAGCAACCCCCTGCACTTGAATAAGGCTAGGCCCTGAGTTTGGCCAACGAGGCCGAGAGAGCGCATCACGCTTAGACCTGTGTTATATCGATGGCTACATAGCTATCGTATGGGACACTTCAACAATGGCTTTGGAAATACGTTGTCGACATCACTAACGACCAGAACTGCCTTAGTGTCCGAGTAGTCGCGTTCGCATGCATATTTCTGTGTTTGATTTAGCGCCATTACACCCAATCAAGGGTCTTGAGGCGTGATCAGATATCCATCTCTATCAAGCAAGTTCTAGCGATACAAGCGCTGGACGGTGGTATATCTAGCATAAACGCTATCGTTATACCAACAACGTCCCCCACTCGCTCACCCATCCCTCGAACATGACCATAGTCTCGAATGATCCCATTTGGTGGCCGCAAATCGACTTACTTATTTTTTACAGCTATTGGAACGGTTCGTCGCATCAAAATGTCTAGGTCTAACATTGAATTGTGGTCTTGCAGTTGCCGCCGGCGTTGTGATGGTATACGATTGGGGTGAGCAGAACAATGTTCGAAAACTGCTGATATTCTCATGAAATTTCCAGTGCTAACAATCGGACAAGAGGTAGGTTGATGTTATCGCTGCTGCAGCTAACTCGCTAAGAATGATGTCATAGATTGAACTGATTTGGGTGAGTGACATAGTCTTATATCAGCAGAAAGACCGGGCGAATACAATGGATTCGCCACAGAGGCAACGTTGGTCTCTGATGTCTGTGCTGTATTTGGTTGTTCGTACCTCATGTTGTGCTATATTGTGGTTGACAATTGTGCTGACTTCAAGATGTTCTAGATACGCTGTATTGGACTACCGTATTCTGTGTACGTGTTACGGCCAACGAATTGGTACCGTGCTAATAGTTCATCTCTGACATTTAGTGCCATGATTCTCCGTATGTGTCATATGCGCTATGTTTGATTCTTTTAACTGTGGCACAGAAAATACGCCAATAGTCTCGTTAACAGATGCAGTGAGTATTCCACAAATATATCGTTCTTATCCGATGACTACACTCATTTGTAGGGGTGAGTGATATCCTGAACATGGGATGTGGTTTAACATAATGACTCAAAAGGTGTAAGTTAGAGCGTTTGATACTAGTACGAGGGTGATCTGAACTGGGTGTTTCAGGCAATATTACGGTCTATGTGCTAACTGGGGCAAATGTGGTTGTAGTTGCCATGTTGTGTGGTGAGTTACCCAGCTTCACTAGCCGAGTTGTGATATTGACTCGACTGCAACACGATGCAAGTTATCATTATCGCTCGCTTATATGCCATGTATCACGGATCTAGAATGATGCTCATCTTCCTTGTTGTTATCGCCCTGGCTGTTAACATCGCCTGTGGAGTAATCTCGGGAATAACACTCAACTTGAAGTATATTGTAGCGGGTAAGCTTCACTTGTTGATTTCAAGAACACAGCTCATAGGACAAACGCGCCAGGGGAGTGGGTACTCTCTGGCACACATATGTGCGGTATTTACTTTGAGGGGAATGCCCCACTTCTCTTTTCAATGCTTGGGACGATTATCACTGTTTGGGAGACGCTCGCTCGCACTGTGTTTGGAGTCTGGATTGCTGTGAAGCACTTTCGTGAAGTGCGATGGCTCGGCCCATCGACAGGATCAACTATCGGGGACTGTTTTAGAGTGCTGATAAAATTCCACGTGCTTCATTTTGCAAGGTGAGCCTGTGATGTGAACGTGGTTATATTTTTTTACTCAAGTCCCACACATGTTAGCTTTGTTGGTCTTTCTTGCCTCCAGTTTTTTAAAGTCTCTCCAGAATTCGTGGTGAGCCAACCTGTCGCTTACATCTGCGTGTAACCACTGCTCATTGTTCTGTAGAATCCAGATTTTATTGGATCTCGGATACTCAATGGTGCTCTTCAAATTTTATCGTTAGTGCAGATGTTTGTGCTGGGACCACGCCTCATTCTCAGCGTTCGGGAATATCACGCCAAACTCGTGGCAGACTCCGATGCAGATCATAGCTTAAATTCGATTGTCTTTCAGGAGCATGTGCATATATCAACTAGCAGTACTGTATAGGGACATATTTACCGAGTGGTCTGCATGGAGAAGAAATTTGGTCGAGGATCCGTCGTGGTATCTACTTATTTAACATATGGTGTTTCGAGGTATATTTAAGTTGAGGATTATGTAGACAAACGCATTTCTTGTTGCATCGTTACTGGAACTCAGTCAACTGCCAGCCCACACTTGCACCAAGTGGCAAGCCGAAATTATTTGGAACGTATAGCAACTAATTCAGTCCTTGATACCCAATACCGAAATACGATAATCAGCATAGATTTACCGGACAACTGACTCTACGTGTTTGTAGAATTTCGCTATCTGAGCACACAGATGAAGGACCGATGAAGGATGATGCACGAAGTCCAGATAGTTGATAGCCCATTAGTATGAGGCTGAGATTCGTTTTGATCCATCAGAGTCATGGAGAAAGAAAACGAATGAATCGCGCAGCACAGACTCATGGCTCGACTGTCACGAATGAGCACCGCAAGGAGATAAGGTCTGCTGAGCAGGGAGTATTTCACTACACGGTACTGTTGGTTGGTACATGTACATGCTCCTGGAAGACAATCGAAGTCATGCAAGTGTCTGCGTCGGAGTCAGCCACGAGCTTAGCATGATATTCTCGAATGCTAAGAATGAGGCGTGGTCCTAGCACAAACATCTGCACGCTAAATAAAATCTGAAGAGTACCGACAAGTATCTGAGCTCCAACAGAATTTAAATTCTAAAGACATGATGAGCAGTGGTAACAAGCAGATATCAGAAAGGTCGGCGCACCGAGAAGCCTGGAGAATAACTAGCAAACTCGAGGCCGGAGACACAAACAA